>NC_079200.1:9284292-9309292 GCF_029499605.1 Hyla sarda | reverse complement strand
TGTATATACTACATCATATATACCAGATATCGGAACCTGCACAAAGCAGATTTGGCAAGAACCCTAAAGCATTACTGTCATGTAGTTAAAGGTTTGTCGCACAGTCCCATCAGAAGTTTTGATCGGTCTTAGTGCTGACAAGACTCCAATTGTTAGATAAACTCGGATAAAGCGTGTGGCTCGATTTTAAGTTTATAGAGCGTGTGTCTCCTGCACTGAGGCGGAGTGAGCGCCTAGCCATGGAGTGAAGCTTCACCTGGCTTTATCTTACAATTGGAGGAGGTCTTGGCATTGAGACCCTAACCGATCTAAAGTCCCATTGCAGTAGTATACATAGAAAAATCGAGTTACAACATCTGTGTGGGTTGTTGCTTACAGAGCTGTACGATCTCTAGATTGTATGGAGTCTAAATATGACGCCCATGGGGTCCTAATGTAAATATTTGACAGGTCCCTTTTATAGAGCGAATGCTTGAAGATATCCTTAGTCTGCAACAGTTGTATTACCAATTTGTAGAATCTCTTATGTTTCCAGTTAAATTCAATAGAGCTCGTCTTTAGGCTATGGTATCAATATCTGAGTGGTAAGAATCTGAATTTTGATACCCTTATAAATCAGCTGAACAAAGAGGTTGTGACACTTCTCCAAGGATTGTTTGTTAGATCGTTAAAGCATTGTCCCAGAATGATACAACATGGCTGACTTATACAATACAGGAATATGGGTGCACTACTGTGGTAGATGTATACAGTGACATTGGCTATCCCTCAACACTGACATTCGCCAGTATATCCTTATATGAAGGACATACCAGAGCCCGCACACCAACGCCAAGGTTCCTCAAATGGCACGGGACCTAACTCTAAACCTACCTGTGCGTGATAAGCAAAACAGGGGCCAGTGGGCAATTAAGGCAGCATTAGGTCGATTCACAGAGTCCTCCCAGATACCCTCCAGCGTGACTGAGCACACATACAATGGGAGGAGGGAGACAGACTGCAAGCCCCACCTAAGGTGCCTAATATAGGTGCATGGCCTCACAGGTGCTACCTTAATGCTGCCTGGAAGATGTTCAAGGCGCATTAACATAAGGAGTTTACACACCTCCAAGTATACATTTTAAACAACAACAAAAAAGTGGTCTCAAACGGCTGGAGGTGCTGACTTGTGGGGCACCTTGGAAGCACAACACTTGGCGAACAATATTGGATTGGCTGGTGTGTCAGGTTGACTTGCTATTTATTCACGCTATGTGTTGTGTATGGATTTCATCAGTTGGTTGATTGCTCCCTGTTCTTTTCTCTCCAAAGTTTGGTTAGAGTTTGGTATTAGATGCCCACACGCTGTCAATAATTGTCGGCCAGATGTTGGTACAGATGACAGCGATCTCTCCCAATTGTCCCATACATGTGACTGTTTGGCTTAGCCAAATGTTCATAAGTTATGGGGGATGAGATAAGCAGCTGCCAGACCACTCTGGCAGCAGCTTATCACCCCAAAGACAAAAGAGTTGTGCTGTGAAAATCAAACATGCCTGATACTTCTCTTCTGCCAAAATAATCTGTTGGCAGGTGAAAGGGGGTAGGGGAGAAGCCAACACACACGCAGGCAGGCAGGCACGCAGGCAGGCACGCAGGCAGGCAGGCAGGCAGACACGCAGGCAGGCAGACAGACGCAGGCAGGCAGGCAGACGCAGGCAGACAGGCAGACGCAGGCAGACAGGCAGACGCAGGCAGGCAGGCAGACGCAGGCAGGCAGGCAGACGCAGGCAGGCAGGCAGACGCAGGCAGGCAGGCAGACGCAGGCAGGCAGGCAGACGCAGGCAGGCAGGCAGGCAGACGCAGGCAGGCGCAGGCAGGCAGGCAGACGCAGGCAGGCAGGCAGGCAGACGCAGGCAGGCAGGCAGACGCAGGCAGGCAGGCAGACGCAGGCAGGCAGGCAGACGCAGGCAGGCAGGCAGACGCAGGCAGGCAGGCAGACGCAGGCAGGCAGGCAGACGCAGGCAGGCAGACAGGCAGACGCAGGCAGGCAGACGCAGGCAGGCAGGCAGGCGTGCGCGCCCACACACGCATGCACACATGCACACGAGGCATTTAAGATATTACTCTAGAATGCTTGTCCTTACATAAACTGCATTATATAATATTGCCCTCCTTATTCATGACAGACAATAATCAGTGACCTGGCTGGGCTCCTCTCAGCCATGGAGTATGTCCAGAAGACTTTAACAGATGAGGAGCTGGCAGATTGGAAAAGGAGACAACAGATAGCATGCATTGGTGGACCTCCAAACATCTGTCTGGACAGACTGGAAAACTGGTGAGAAACAATTTTACTCGTAACATCTGAATAAATTGGATATGATAAGAAGTACTCTCCTGTAAATGAAAGACAATGGGAAGATGAAGTTTACATTCCCGTAATACCGAGTTCATGTGAAGAGGATGGGGAGAATTTACGAAGGTCCAAAAGGGGTACTCCGTCCCCAAACATCTTATCCCCTATCCAAAGGGGATAAGATGTCGGATTGCGGGGGTCCTGCCGCTGGGACACCTTGCGACTCCGGCACGTCACCCCAGTCATTGAACTCTGCTCCGTGCCAGATGACGGGTGACCACAGCCATAACGCCCCCTTCATTCATGTCTATGGGAAGAGGCGTGACGGCTATGATGGGTCGTCTAGGGGCAGATTACCTCTGTAAATGAAGCCCCTCCAGTGTTCAATTACTCTGGAGTAATCGAGGCACTGCCCTTGTGGCAGCCTTAGAAATCTATACCAGTATGAAACTGACATAGACTTCAACTTATGCATGCTAGCAGGCGTAAATCCTAGTCAATTTGGCACACACGGGCAGGCATGATCCTTCTGCGCAAAGTCCCACCCGCTTGGTGAGTATGATGCGAAGTTTCATAAATATCCCCTGATGTGTATATATTAATGTTTACTTAGCAAAGGCTTCTGATGTTTGTGTAGTTACTGCAGTCTGAAAGAGAAGTGCGAGAAATAATCTATTTATATGTTTCACTAGAGCAATGATTTACCTTTTTTAATGACCTCCTATGACTATCTTATTATTACTATATCTGTGTCGATTTCCCGTTTTTACAGGATAACATCTCTGGCTGAATCTCAGTTGCAGACCCGACAGCAGATAAAGAAACTTGAGGAATTGCAGCAAAAAGTTTCCTACAAGGGAGACCCAATCATTCAGCACCGCCCCATGCTAGAGGAGAGGATTGTGGAATTATTTAGAAATCTCATGAAGAGGTGTGTAGCTGACTGACTGGGACTTGCTTCCATAAAACGTGTCTTTTTATTTTTTCTGGCTCTGCTCATTAGAGCAGCCCAGTCCTCAAGGCTGCCTCCTTTTTCCTGGCACCCAGCAGCCATGATTGCGGTGACAAAAGCATAAATAGTCATGGCCGCTCCCTAAATTGTAATAGGCGCCATGTAAACAGCGTCTGGGAAGGCAGGTGCTGTAATAATCCACAATGAAAATATGCAAAAAAAAACATGGGCACTCAAATGTAGCCTTTATTTTTCTGTAATAAAAAGCGCCCATGGACATGGCTGCCTGACCATGGGCGCTTTTTAATACGGAAGAATTAAGACTACGTTTTAATGGTGATTGGCCATGTTTTTTTTTTTTGTTTTTTTTTTGGGGGGGGGGTTAATCAACTGGTGCCAGAAAGTTAAACAGATTTGTAAATTCTTAATCCTTCCAGTACTTATTAGCTGCTGAATACTACAGAGGAAATTATTTTCTTTTTGGAACACAGTGCTCTCTGCTGACATATCTGTCCATTTTAAGACCGTTCCTAAAATGGACAGATGTCAGCAGAGAGCACTGTGGTCATGATGTCAGCAGAGAGCTCTGTGTTCCAAAAGGAAAATAATTTCCTGGAAGGATTAAGATATTTTTAATATTAGTAATTTGCAAATCGGTTTTTAACTTTTTGGCACCAGTTGATTTTAAAAAAAATTTTTAAAAAATAAAAATTTAACTGGACACTATTTTTGGTGTTTTATCTGTTATATGCAGTAGTGCCACCTGCAGTTTCTTCTGAACCTGCTGTAATACTCCATCTCTGCCTTTTCTCCAGAGAGGTGAGAGATGGACAAGGGCAGGAAAAGCAGGATCTCAACATGCGCTAGTAACTTCTTAGACGTGGATTATGTCAAAATGGAATATATTAAGCACAAAAACTAACTTTTCTCCAGAGAGTCCAGCTGTTTCTGACAGTCGCCACTCCCCTCCTGCAACTGCGCAATTTCACTGCATCTACAAACTGTGCAAGGATGTTCAGAAATGTCCTTGCAGAGTCATATGTGGCCAGCCTGATAACTTTATGATCAAGGTAACGAAACGTTCAAGTGATAGGAACCTGCAGCAGATCGGACACATTTCTCCTGAACACTTACATAATAGAAAGGATTGTGATTAGTTCAGTAAGATGTACTTCCCCATACATTCATTTCATCAGTATACAATCATAGAAGTGTGAACATGGCAGATTTCCAATGCAGATCTACAGCAGTTTAGAGTACAATACAAGTCATGTCCATAACATTCTGAATGGAAAGTGGAGCATGCTGTTGTTTTCTGATCCCTAGAATGCTCGCTCTGTTGTGGAAATGCCTTGTAACCTTTCCTGTATAAAGGAGGCAGAAGATACCACGAACCGTCATTATTGCTGTAAACCACAATCGGCGCTTCCTCCCTTTCTTTGTAACCGTTGACCTCTTCTAGCACAAGTGCTTTGGTTGCTTTGTTATACCTTAGAACAGTGTTTCACAACCTTTTTCAGCTAAAGATACACCTCAGAAAAATATTTTACTGCGGGGTACACCCCCCCCCCCCCCCCCCCCCATATGCCTTTTGCCCCCGGCAGGTAGCCTGCCCAGTTTAGGTAAGTCAAATGGATGGTGCAGGTGTTAGTTTGCTTGTAACAGGTAGACACTATAGTGGAACGCCAGCTTCCTGACATCTGCTGTGCTCTATGCATAGAAGAAATGTAGTGTCCAACAATATTCCAGGAACAAGAAAATTGAAAACATGGCACTCGCCACAAAGTCATGAAGGATCTTGTTTATTCTTGGATCACAGCAAAAACATTGGATCACTTCAGCTGCCATGTCAAGGGAGGAGATGCAGGGACAAGGTAGGCAATGTCCATTTGGCGTCACGGATGCCAAACAGATGTTGCCTCCCTTGCAAGGTAAGAATCGCTTGTAGGTGGTTCCCCCCCCCCCCCCACCCCCATTAGATAGGACACCCCTTCAGGTAGTTTGTCTATCTTGTAGGTAGGTCCCCTTGCAGGTAGTATGCCTCTGTAGGTATTTGAAGCATGGGCGGAGCTTAGGGACATCACCGCTGCTGTTTGCTAGCTGTGGGACCCAGCAGAGAACTGCAGCGGTGACGTCACTAAGCTCCGCCCATGCTCCAAGTGGGGCCCGGAGCTGAAGATACCAAAGAGTATTGCCGAAGAACGATAGCACGAAATGGGACAAGGTAAGTACTGTTGTCATCAGTGTCGCCTGCTCTGCCTGTCTATTGACAGGTTAGTGCAGGTGACGCTGATCAGATTTCCTCTAAGTGGTTTATATCACCCAATAGATATGTATTCTCACAAATTAATCAATCTTTATTGAAAACATAACATGATAAAAATCATATAAAAAAAAACATGTATAGAGAGGTAGATGGGTTGTACAGGTGAGAGTATGGAGAGAAAGAGGAATGTTATAGACCATATTATAGCATAAACGTACACGTGTCCCCTGATGAAGCATCGTGCAAAAAACGCGTGTTCAGGGAGGAGGTGACAGGGGTCCAGGCAGGGTGCATGACTATTTTTTGTTTGGTAATGTCATTTTATGTGATTCAGTATTAACTGCTTTATCCCAGTGTCCTCTTGTTTCATTACTATAGTATATGTGTTACCCCATTGGGTTTATATTATGCATACTATTGTCAGTCATTGAGATGTAACATTATGAAGTGACTATCCAATACAGTAGTCCCTCAAGCTACAATATTAATTGGTTCCAGGACGACCATTGTATGTTGAAACCATTGTATGTTGAGACCAGAACTCTATGGAAACCTGGTAATTCGTTCTGAAGCTACCAAAATGTCATCAAAAAATAGGGAAAAAATTGAGGATTAAAGAAAAATAAATAGAAAACTAATATAGATAAAGCAAATCCTTACATATAAAAGTAATAAAGATCTGCTGGGAGCTGTAATCACTGTCAGTGTTTCCCAACCAGGGTGCCTCCAGCTGTTGCAAAACTACAACTCCCAGCATGCCCGGACAGCCCTTGGCTGTCCGGGCATGCTGGGAGTTGAAGTTTTGCAACAGCTGGAGGCACCCTGGTTGGGAAACAATGGATTATGTAGAGGACAGGAGCTTCTTCAGGGTCCTATACAGTACACACAGTGTCCCAAATGGAGCCGCCCTTACCTGGTGTCCAAAAGGAGCAGCTAACCCTGGCACAGGTAAGGAGTAGTACAGAACTTGTAGTTCCTCCCTGTACTGTAGGGGGCGCTACCAGACACCAGTCAGTGCATGTACTTGAGTAATACAGGTGATTTACCAATAAAATGCCCATTCTGATTGGTCAGTTCTTCCGGCCATTGACACGTTTCGCAGATCTTGACTGTCCGTACATTGTATGTGGAGTCTGGTTTCAAGTTACAATGGTCCAGAAAAGACCATTGTATGTTGAAACGATTGTATGTTGAGGCCATTGTAAGTTGAGGGATCACTGTATATATGCCCTCTGTAATCCTATCGCATTCTTTTATGCTATAATCTCTATAACATTCCTCTTTCTCTCCATACTTTCACCTGTACAACCCATCTACCTCTATACATGTTTTTATATGGTTTTTATCATGTTATGTTTTCAATAAAGATTAATTTGTGATAATACATACCTTGGTCTCTGGTGTTTGGTATTGGTATGTGTAAATGACCAGTGGTATGGTTGCTGTTATAGCTTAGTAACCATCACCCAATAGATGACAAGTCTGTGCCCTCCTTTTGACTCGCTGCCCTTTTAAAAGGGGGTATCCAAAGGATGGGGCATCAGTGTCTGATCAGCAGAGCCGCTGCTCTGGCACATACAGATGGGTTCATTCGTTGCGTATTGGTAATGCCAGGTTACTACAGCTTTTATGGAAGGAAATGAAAACTGCATCACAGTAATCTAGCGCTGTGTATGTGTCAGGGCCGGTTAGTTGTTGGCGTGGGTGTCATCGCCCCCGGCCGATCCAACATTGGTGGCCTTTACTGAGAATGAGACATCAGTGTATAAGTCACAGAATATCCCTTTGAAAGTTTTGTAAATACTGGCTCAATAGTCCATCTAATCTTATGGATGGCAGGGGTTTTATTATATCATGTGAATTGTGTGTTCCTGGCTGCTTTATTTAGGAACTTTTTGGTTAATTGGTTGTAACCATTTTATTTTTACTTTTTTTCCCTTAGTGCCTTTGTAGTGGAAAGACAGCCTTGTATGCCAATGCATCCAGACCGGCCCCTGGTGATCAAGACAGGAGTACAGTTCACTACCAAAGTCAGGTAATGAAGAACGTTCACTACAGAGTCTAGGCCAACATACACTGACATTACATTACATTTAGGGATCGACCGATTATTGGGATGGCCGATATTATCGGCCGATAATCATGATTTTGGGCATTATCTATATCGGCAAGGTAATTACCTTGCCGATAAGCCGATAATGCCCCGCCCCCCGCACCACCGCACCGCGACCGCCCACCGAGCCGCCGCACCGCGACCGCGACCGACCCACCGCACCACGTCGCACCCCCCACCGGAGTGCTGGGCGGTATACCGGTATGAACCGGATACCGTTTTTTTTTTTTTTTCTTCCACGGTATGGATTTTTGCCGAGTCAATAAAAAAAATTAAACTTACCCGTAATGGGGGTGGTCAAGGCCATCCATCCTTCCATCCTTCCTGTAGTGTCCGGCGGCATACCGGGTGGAGGGTGAACCGGTCCGGGCTGTCCTTCTTCTCCGGTGGTCCTCTTCTCCACTCTGGGCAGGCTCCGGCCTAGTACGCTGCATAGACGCCGCTACACCGTGACGTCAGGTGCGTAGCTGCGCAGCGGCGTCTATGCAGCGTTACTAGGCCGGAGCCTGCCCGGAGTGGAGGAGAGGACCCCCGGAGAAGGACAGCCCGGACCGGTTCACCCTCCACCCGGAATGCCGCCGGACACTACAGGAAGGATGGATGGCCCGGACCACCCTCCCCGCACGGTCCCTGCAACAACTGGGAAGGTGAGTCAGGGTTCTGGGATGGACAGGGGTCTGTATAATATACTATACCTACAGTAGGCCCTCCAGCTGTTGCAAAACTAGTAGTAGTAGTTTTGCAACAGCTGGAGGCACCCCTAGGCGCGGCAGGGGGAGCGGTGGCGGTGATGGGTCTCAGGACCCCTGGACAGGCAGGGGGAGAGAAGTGGGTGGCGGCGGCGGCCTATGGCACTGCAAAAGCCACTGCAGTGCATTGATTTAAAGCGCCCGCTTTAAATCAATGATCTGCAACGGTGTCGCAGGGGATAAATAGCCGATAACTTATACCGGAATATCGGTATAAGTTATCGGCTATCGGCCCTAACCTCCCCAGATTATCGGTATCTACCCTAAAAAAACCATATCGGTCGATCCCTAATTACATTGCATGCCCGCTGCCTAAATTAGGACATTTACTAACAAATGGAATAGTTTGTGGAAGTTGTATTGATCAGATGACATTGTGTCCTGGTTCTGTTCACAGGCTTCTTGTCAAGTTTCCTGAACTTAATTACCAGCTGAAGATCAAAGTCTGCATTGATAAGTAAATATTTTATTTAACTTTATTTCTCGTGTATCTCTAATGAAATCTTCTGCCGTGATATAAAGATGTGTCAGAAGTCATCACCGCTGGTGGGTGGATGTTAAGACCTTCAATATTTTCTGCAAAGTAAGGGCTAGCACTATGCTGAGCGCCGTGAACATTGGCTTCTCTTTAACGTGTACCAGTTGTTGGCAAAAATATTTTATATAATATAATGTTATTTTCTACACTAAAGTTTTTGCTGATCACAGGAACACTTTAAAGGGGTACTCCGCTGCTCAGTGTTTGGAACAAACTGTTCCAAAACGCTGGAGCCGGGAGCTCGTGACGCCATAGCCTTGTCCCCTCATGAGCTCACGCCCCACCCCCTCAATGCAAGTCTATGGGAGGGCCCTCCCATAGACTTGCATTGAGGGGGTGGTGTGGGTCGTCAAGTGGGGGTGGGGCTATGACGTCACGAGCTCCCGGCTCCAGCGTTTGGAACAGTTTGTTTCAAACGCTGAGCAGCGGAGTACCCCTTTAAGTCATCAAAACAAGGTGAGCCATGCACTTGCATAAGAATCTGTGGCCTGCCAATCAAGAGCCAATAGGTCATGGCAATCTGCGGTCCCTTCTATGTAGCTAGAGATGGAGGCTTTAGGCTAGGTTAACACTGCAGAATTTCTGCCGGAGATCGAGCCGGCGGCACTAGGACCGAGCAGACTGCATTGCTTCCCCCATAGACAGCAATGCATTGCTGGGTGGATTTTTTGGGAGATCTGCTCAGAAATGCATTGCCATCTATGGGGATGGCAATGCAATCCGCGTGGTCCTAGTGCCGCCAGCGTGATCTCTGGCAGAAATTCCACAGTGTGAACCTAGTCTAAAAGGAACAGTGCAACCAAAGAGACACATGCATAGTAAGATCTGATGAAATCATGTAAAACTGTACAGCAAGGCTACCCAACGTCAGCAGTCTGAATTATTGGGATGAAAAGGCTTGCTACTTAGAATTGCTGCCTTTTCCTTTCTGGAACTTGTCTAATATTTGTCTTTGTTGTTTTTTTTGTATTTATAGGGATTCTGGAGATGTTGCTGCACTCAGAGGGTAAGAAACATATTTGTGTCATTACACACACACATACATACACACACACACACACATACATACATACATACATACATACATACACACACACACATACATACATACATACATACATACATACATACATACATACACATACATACATACACACATACATACACACACACATACATACATACATACATACACACACATACATACATACACACACACACACACACATACACACACACACACACACATACATACATACACACACACACACACACACACACACACATACATACATACATACATACATACATACACACATACACACACACACACACACATATATATGTTTATATTTTTGTTTGAACAAGATACCGGTTCCGCTCACCACCTATTAGGGAACATGCATCAGCTGAGCACGGACGTGCCGGTCCCGCCCTCGGCCAAGTACGGAATATGAACAAAGAAGTCGTCCAGCTCCCAAGATGCAATAAAAGTAGTATTCTTTATTGATCCAACAGATAGGATTGACACACAGAAGCTTCTGCTTCTTTGTGTCCATCCTATCTGTTGGATCAATAAAGAATACTACTTTTATTGCATCTTGGGAGCTGGATGACTTCTTTGTTCATGTTTATATTTTCGATTTATTTATTTATTTATATATATATATATATATATATATATATATATATATATATATATATATATATATATATATATATATGTGTGTGTATATATGTATCAGTCAGATAGCTCCTTCTGTGTATACAGTCACAACTAAATTTTTATTCCTCCAGACTAGATGTTCACTGATCGGTCTTACTTAAATTGCAGTTTGTCCAACTTAAATATGAATTGCCAGCTATGAATTTTATTCTGCTACATTCAGACTTATTCAGTGGCATCAAATATTCCCTGGGAAATCAGATTATTCTCGCCAGTACCTAGTTTGGAGCCTTATAAATGTGCAGTTGGTGTTTGAGGTTGTAGGTGGATGCAGATTGATCATAAATGAGCCTTTTTGCTTTTTCTCAGTTCTCGCAAGTTCAATATCCTTGGTACAAACACCAAGGTGATGAACATGGAGGAATCCAACAATGGAAGCCTGTCCGCAGAATTCAAACATTTGGTAAGGCTTTGTATCTCTGTTTAGTACATTAACGGTCCGCTCCTATTTCACATAAAACTAGGCCAAATGTACTATCTTAGCAAATCATTGGGATGGATTTGGGAGGTTCCATATACACATAGTCTATGGGGTTGGCCAACCTTTCGTTAAAGGAGATCTATCATGCTGGAAAACTTATCCCCCCAATCCAAAGCATAGAGAATAAGTTTTAGACTGCCTGGGGTCTAACCATTGGGATCTCCTGTACCGGGCCCCAGCTCTCCCTGTTAGCGGGACACGCTGACCCCAGCGCTAAATGACGACCGAAAGCCTCTTCCATATATCTCTATGGTAGATCTGATCGGCCATTTTCCTCCCATAGAGGTATACGGAGGGGGGGGGGGTGTCGGGTAGCACATAATGGATCTGTTTACACTACAGATCTGCCGGTGACCCCACCCATTTTGTGCCTCCAGCTGTTGCTATGCCCCCCCCTCGTTCCCCCACCTAATCCTGCCCCTGGCCTGCTTGTAGCGGCAATCCGCCACTACGAGCAGCCACACAGGGGGCCTGCAGGTCGGCGAGTGCACTCTGACATAGCGGAGCAAGCGTGATGTGCAGTGTACCCAGACATTGCAGCTGCTCCGCGATGTCTCAGTGGACTCTCCCCCTGTGTGGCTGCTCGTAGCGGTGGATTGCCGCTACGAGCAGGCCAGGGGCGAGGCAGGAGAACGGGGGGGTGGCAACAGCTGGAGGCACAAAATGGGTCGGGTCACCGGCGGATCAGCAGCGTAAAATACGTTGTGGATCCGTTACGTGTGACCCTACCCTTTAGTGTATGGGACCTCAAATTATTAAAAGGCCACTCTGAGCAAAAATACTTTTCTTCTCCTGGCATAAGCGGGTCAAGGGTGGCCCAGTATCCCTGATACATCATTTCCGGTCCCCATTGCTCTCCAGAGTGACCTTTTAATTTACACTGGGGTTGGTGTGGACTGGAGGGTACTTTCTCAATGTAAATGTGCCAATACACTTAAGACTAGGGGGATTTCAACCAGTATGCCTCCTGTTGTTGCAAAACTACAGCTCCCAGCATGCCTGGACTGCTTTAGGGAAGTGTCAATTCAAGCTGCTCAGCCAACTGTCTAAACTAGTGGTCCCAAACTGTGGCTCTCCAGATGTTGCAAAACTTCAGCTCCCAGCATGCCCAGACAACTGTTGGCTGTCTGGTCATGCTGAGAGTTGAAATTTTGCAACATGTGGAGGGCCACGGTTTGAGACACTACACAAAGAGATGACCTGAGAGGGAAGTCTTGATTTACCTTTCAGGGACAGCGTGGATCCTTTAGAGAAGGCAGACAGGCTTATGGCTGTCCGGGCATGCTGGGAGTTGAAGTTTTGCAACATCTGGAGAGCCACAGTTTGGGACCACTGGTCTAAACTGTATGACCGCCTCCTTATTCTCTGCCAACAGATGACGCCAGGAGATAAAAGGATTAGGCATTTTGGATTCCAACTGTCTGATCCTATTGTTTTGTGTGAGATAACCCAAGGCCTGCGGCTTACCCCTCCCCTCTTCCTAGAGGAACCGTTTATGGGGAAGAAGAAAGAAGGGGCTCAGTGAGTCTCATGGCCACGTTAACTCCACGAGACTCGCTGAGCGTCTCATAGGGTGCGTTCACACGGCCATCTGTCCCCGTTTTTTTTTTTTTATCCCCGTTTTTTGTTTCCTTTTTTGCAGGCTGTAAACTGATTCAAAACGGTTTAAAAAAAAATCCCATTCATGTCAATGGGATTTTTTTACAATCCGTTTGCACCCGTCTGCACTGATTTTCCGTTTTTTTTATTTTTATTTATTAACAGAACAAAAACTGATACAAATGGATAGCATTCATGTGCATCCGTTGTCCGTTTTTTATTTAATTTTTTTTTTTTAAAGTGAGTTTTTAATTTTTACGGGAGAAGAACGGAACAGGTCTAGACGGCCGTGTGAATGCAGCCATAGAGTTACATTGAGAAAGTTACTTCCGGTCCACACAAGCGCT
The DNA here is from genome assembly GCF_029499605.1 of Hyla sarda. Taxonomy (NCBI): domain Eukaryota; kingdom Metazoa; phylum Chordata; class Amphibia; order Anura; family Hylidae; genus Hyla; species Hyla sarda. The sequence goes on along the minus strand of NC_079200.1, from coordinate 9,296,183 downwards.
ATGTGAATCGGCAACTCGGCTTGAGAGCAGTGGGACCAGAGCCTGGTAAGAAGGGAGCAAGGTGGCCATTTAGCCTCACACAGCTTTTGTCAGAAGGGGTAAAAAGAATATACATTTACATAATGCCTGTTTTCTATGGTTAACTTTTCTATAAAAAAAAAAATGCATTTTCACATTGACCACTAAAAACGTGCGCAATAGTCTTGAAGTTCCTATTTTCTGTTTTACTTTCGCTATGCAGCTGGAATCTTATCTGCAGGGCTTATCCATTATCAGTGGGTGAATTATAGGTGTGATCGAAACCAAAATAGGCAAAATTAGACTACTGACATTAGCAGAAGACAGTGTGTATTTAGATATTGGTCATTTTGGTCTATTCCTGTCCATGAAATTGTTTAAAGGAGCACTGCAGTCTCCCCCGTGATCTCCTGTATGAAGAACCAGCATTACCGCGGCTCTGGTAGACGACATGCCCCCTCCATACAGCTCTATGGGAGAGGCGGGGATGCACGAACGCTGCATCTCCGTCTGACATAGAGATACATGGCGGGGGCCCCGTACAGGAGATCACAGCATTCAAACCCCTCGCGATCAGACACTTATCCCCTATGCTTTGGGTAGGAGATAAATGTCTTTGGCTGCAGATATAGTCCTTTAAAGGCCATCTGTGGCCGAAAACAACTTATCCCCTGCGCAAGATAGGGGATAAGTGTTTGATCACTAGGGGTCTGACCCCTGGGACGCCCACGATCTCCTGCACGGGGCCGCGGCCCTCCCGTGCAGGAGGCGTGCCGGCCACAGCATGACGTTATGGCCAACAAGCCTCCCCCATAGAGCTGTATGGGGAGGGGGTGTACCATCAACCTCTCTAAGTAGCAAATTCCAGTATCGCTCTGCACCGACCAATTCCACTACACCTGTGCATGGACACACCGGTCCCGCCCTCGGCCTTGTAAACTATAGAAGAAAGAAATTGTCCAGCGCTGGGATGCGGATAAAAGCTTGTTCTTTATTTGGAAAATTCACAGAAATCACTTGACAAAGGGCAACGTCGGACGCGTTTCGCACGCAAGTGCTTAATCGTAGACTGACATGTTACACGAATCATGCAAGTTAAAATACAAAAACGCCAGGTCACATGACCTGATGTGTCATCAATTAATTAACACATGTTAAAATACATGGAGAAATGGAAGAACCATAGACGGACGTATTCATTGCACTCAGGTGGGGGGCTTTGAACCCACTGGTTACCGGACTGACTTGAAAATCTGGCCTGGAATATTGATATAGATTTACATGATTAAACTCCGAATAAGCATTATCAGTATTAGTGCTGGGCGATATGGCCAAATATGAGTATCACGGTATTTTTCTAATGTATCACGGTATTTCACAGTATTTTTTTTATTACATTGAGACTTGCATTGAGGTGGCGTAGTGGAACTAAATGGGCTTTTGGAACTAAATGATCTGAACACTGGGGCAGTGGAGTTCCCTTTTAAATAGATGTAACAAACAACCCTACAGCCTCCAGCTGTTGCAAAACTACAACTCCCAGCATATTGGACTATATAGTAGTATATAGTATAGGTCAGTGTTTCCCAACTAGGTGTGCCTCCAGCTGTTGCAAAACTACTACTCCCAGCATGCCCGGACAGCCGTTGGCTGTCCGGGCATGCTGGGAGTTGTAGTTTTGCAACAGCTGGAGGGCCTACTGTAGGTATAGTATATTATACAGACCCATGTCCATCCCAGAACCCTGACTCGCCTTCCCAGTTGCTGCAGGGAGCGTCCGGGGAGGGTGGTCCGGGCCATCCATCCTTCCTGTAGTGTCCGGCGACATTCCGGTAGGAGGGTGAACCGGTCCGGGCTGTCCTTCTTCTCCGGGGGTCCTCTTCTCCACTCCGGGCAGGCTCCGGCCTAGTACGCTGCATAGACGCCGCTGCGCAGTGACGTCCGTGCGCAGCGACGCACCTGACATCACGGACGTCCCGGCGTCTATGCAGCGTACTAGGCCGGAGCCTGCCCGGGGTGGAGAAGAGGACCCCCGGAGAAGGACAGCCCGGACCGGTTCACCCTCCACCCGGAATGCCGCCGGACACTAGAGGAAGGATTGATGGCCCGGACCGCCCCCATTACAGGTAAGTTTAATTTTTTTTATTAACTCGGAGGGTGGAGGAGGGGCCCGACCGGTATAGCGGTATGGGCAAACATCCATACTGTGGGAGAAAATAAAAAACGGTATCCGGTTCATACCGGTATACCGCCCAGCACTAAACTGTATATGCATACATACAATCTCCTCTTAATACCATTGCTTGAGATGTACTGTTAAAAGCATATTTTTCAATGTGTTACTCATTCATTTGGCCGATCTGAGTCTTGGTCTTTTACTTCAATTGTCGATGTATCCGTTACCAATGGTAACCACCCATCTGGTGCAACGTTCACGTGAACATTTATTCAAGTTCAAAAAGGTGCTTCTTGAAACTCCAGAAAGATAGAAACCTATGTAAATTCAATATAGACACCATGTGAGATTGCAATTTGGACTTAACATTATTTTTTATTTTATGTTTTCATTTTTCATTCCAAATAGGTTATCTAATAGGAAAAAAGTAAAATAAACAAATAAAATAAAAATCAAGCATCGAACGCTACGCGCATTAGCGCTCTCACTGAGCGCTAATGTGGGGGCCCCGTTCGGGAGATCGCAGGGGATCCCAGCGGTCGGACCCCCCTGAGATCAGGGGATAAGTGTTTAAAACGCTGCAGATGTCCTTTAAGTAATTCTAACCCCATTCCTTACAATAGCTACAAATGTTACTGCACGGACATATGTTACTGCAATAAAGATGTCTGTGTTTTCAAAATAAAAAATCAGTGCAAATTTTTTTCGTTTAGATGTCTTTACTAATTGTGTTTCTTCCAGACTTTAAGAGAACAGCGATGTGGCAATGGTGGGCGAGCGAACTGTGATGTAAGTAGGAATATTCCTCTATGTTGGTCTCTTTGCATTGTGTATGTGGGATCACTGTGTGTACTTAGATGCCACAAGTGGATATGTAAATCTGTACAACTTCTTGCTTCTGTTATCCCTTCTTGTTCTGTAGGAAATGAATACATTTTTTTGCCCTATTTGGTTACATTAACCCTTTAGAATGGTGACAAGGGGATTTTAGCGCTCTCTCCTGTTGGCACACTCTTAAGTGAGAGTCCCCTCCATGGTCTACAACAGTTTCTCATTCTCTAGATTGTAGGGTGTGGAACCAGAGCTGAACTGTTTGCCAGTAATACTCACACAGGCACTTCCTTTCCCTTACTCCTCTGGACTGAACCTATTCCTCTTCACTATGACGGGGAAGTTGTGGACTTTTAAAGCTATATTTTGGAATGCTTAGTTCTGTACTATGAATTGCATGTGATTGGGAAGGGGGGGGTGTTGAGTTAAAAGGTTATTGATGAACTTGGGTTGCCAAATGCTACTTGAGCTAAAAGGAAATTAGCAACAGTACGTAAAGGAATAGATTATTCTTAGATTGGTCTGAATGGTGAACTGCTGCTGCTTATGACAAACTAAGTGAGGGTATAGGGGATTACATTCAGGAGGCAGCACTTTGTACATAGTAAAAACACAAGTATTTGTGCAGGGGACAGCTGCCCAGGACAGGGGTTAAACGATAAAATAGAAGCCTTGATTTACCTTTCAGGCACTTGGTGGATCTTCTGGAGCACAGGGTTCACTAAAAGAGGGAGACACAGGCTCAGGTTGCATGCAGTCAATCCAGCCTCTCTCCTTCCTGTGTTCCATCTTGGTCTCTCTGCTGCTAGAGATGGAAATCCCCTAACATGCATTGAACCCCAGATTGTAGGGAAGTGAGACACCTAGTGGCCAAGACTTTAGGAAGTGATTTTAAAAAATATGTTGTCAATCACACAAATGGAGGGAAGTTGTGCTAATTTAAAGCTTAATTTTTTAATGATGAGTACCTATGATTTACAAAATGGGAACTGCAAGGAGTCTTATGATTTCTGTTGCACTATATAAGGAAAGCATATTACAACTACAGGTCTATACTTCCTGCTAAAATGTATGCCTTTTGGATAATGTGAGCGCTGGAACATTACAGCAAACTATTAGCTATAACATGGTATAAAGTCCAAATACAAGCAGTATACAAGCACATACAAGAGAGAAAATAAAATTTAAAATAATTAAATGAAGAGGGGTGCGCGCCTGCATAGGTCTGCGGTTACCAGGTCCAACACAATAGTAATGGATAAATGCAGCACACCAAACAGATGAAATAAAAAATGATGGTTTATTCCTTGATGTAAAGACAACGTTTCAATAGCCTCCCGCTAGCGGGAGGCTACTGAAACGTTGTCTTTACATCATGGAATAAACCAGAATTTTTTTTTTATTTCATCCGTTTGGTGTGCTGCATTTATAATTTACTATAATCTGGTATTAGAACATTCCCAGAATTCCATTTGCCGGAAAAAGATTTGTGAGACTTTAAAGAAGATATATAATGGACAAAAACCTATTCTCTATTCGCAAAAGAGGGGATACGTTTTAGATCACCAGGGGTCCCACTCCTGTACGGGGCCCCGACTCTTCCTGGGAACGGAGCGTGTCGACCCCCGCACAAAGCAGCGGCTGACACACCCCTCCATGTATTTCTATGGGAGAGCCGTTCGGCTGTCTTCGACTTTCCTGTAGAGAGATATGGAGGGGCGTATTGGCCGCCGCTTCGTGCGAGGGTCCGTTCCCGCAAAGAGCCAGGGCCCTGTCCTGCGGATAGGGGATACGTTTTTTTTTTTGTTCATACTTCTCCTTTATGACATCGAGAATTGGGAGGTTTCAGCTCTATATAGCTGCATTCACACTATAGCTGCAGAATTGTATTGCAGATTGATAACTAGATAAGTAATGTAAGGTGTTAGTCAATGATTTATGCAGATTAAAGGGGTACTCCGGTGGAAAACAATTTTTCTTTTTAATCAACTGGTGTCAAAGTTAAATAGATTTGTAAATTATTTCTATATAAAAATCTTAATCGTTCCAGTACTTATCAGCTGCTGTATGCTCCACAGGAAGTTGTGTAGTTCTTTCCAGTCTAACCACAGTACTCTCTGCTGCCACCTCTGTCCATGTCAGGAACTGTCCAGAGCAGGAGAAAATCCCCATAGCAAATCTCCCCTGCCTGACACAGACAGTGGTGGCAGAACTGTGGTCGGACTGGAAAGGGCTACACAACTTTCTGTGGAGAATACAGCAGCTAAGTACTGGAAGGATTAAGATTTTTTTTAATAGAAGTAATTTACAAATAGGCATACCTGTACGTCCTGAGTCTGCTTCCATTCTATAGCAGCCGGGACCCGTGGCTAATAGCGTGCCACACTGATCGCGGCATCCCGAACAGCTGCAGGAAACGAGGAGGGTCCCCTACCTTGCCTCCTAGTGTCCGACCGCCGAATGACTGCTCAGTGCCTGAGATCCAGGCATGAGCAGTCAAGTGGCAGAATCATTGATCAATGGTTTCCTATGAGAAACCAGTGATCAATGTAAGAGATCAGGGCATGCAGTTTTATAGCCACTAGAGGGGGCTATAACGCTGCAAAAAAAGTGAATAAAGATCATTTAACCCCTCCTCTAATAAAAGTTTGAATCCCCCCCCCCTTTTCCCATAAAAAAAAGTGTAAATAAAAATAAACATATGTGGTATCGCTGCGTGTGGAAATGTCCGAATTATAAAAATATATTGTTAATTAAACTGCACGGTCAATGGTGTACGCGCAAAAAAAAAATTCCAAAGTCCAAAATAGCTTATTTTTTGTCACTTTTTATATCATGAAAAATGAATAAAAAGCGGTCAAAAACTCAGATCAATACAAAAATGGTACTGCTAAAAACTTCAGATCACGGCGCAAAAAATGAGCCCTCATACCACCCCATACGCGGAAAAATAGTTATAGGGGTCAGAAGATGACAATTTTAAATGTATAAATTTTCCTGCATGTAGTTATGATTTTTTCCAGAAGTACGACAAAATCAAACCTATATAAGTAGGGGATCATTTTAACCGTATGGACCTACAGAATAATGATAAAGTGTTATTTTTATTGAAAAATGTACTACGTAGAAACGGAAGCCCCCATTCTTGAATTTTATCGCACAATGATTTTTTTTCCCGTTTCGCCGTAGATCTTTGGGTAAAATGACTGACGTCATTACAAAGTGGAATTAGTGGCGCAAACAATAAGCCATCAAATGGATTTTTAGGTGCAAAATTGAAAGTTATGATTTTTAAAAGGTGATGAGGAAAAAACGAAAGTGCAAAAATGGAAAATGGAGTCCTTAAGGGGTTAAATATATATGTATGTAAATCAGAATATTGCATTCAAAGGTGAACGTATGCACTTTTAACATTAGAGGCCCTATTACATGCAGGTCGATATCGCCCGATGCAATAGGGCCGGTGATCGATCAATGGTCGAGAAAACCCTTATCAGAGCCGATCGTTTTGTCCTGTTTATAAATCTGCATGTCGGCCGCACATCTCCCTGTGTAATAGGGGAAGTGCGGATGGCGAACGAATGAAGCAAAGGGAACCAGCGAACTCCGTACGCATTGACCTTTTGAAATAGGTTTAATAAATAGACGCTAAGTTAAGGGTTTGGCGCTCTTGGCCGTGCAATAGGGCCCTAAGGCTAGAACATTGATATTTGGTAATTGAATCGTTTTATTCCAGGCATCGCTTATCGTCACTGAAGAACTTCACTTAATCACATTCGAAACAGAAGTTTATCACCAAGGCTTAAAAATCGATCTCGAGGTAAGAAATCCATTGTTTATAGTAAAAATGTCTACACCAACCAGTTCCTCTTGATCTGTGATACGGAAAACCTAATAATGGAAGCGATTACCTGATGCACAGGCTGGTTACATGGTGCGCTTGTCAGTTGAATGGTTAATGTGGAGTATTCTTCATGGTTTAGTGAAGTTTTGTGTTACTTTTCATACTATTGAAGGGGTGGTCTGATGAAGATATTAATCTTAAAGGGGTACTCCGCTGCTCAACGTTTGGAACCAACTGTTCCGAACGCTGAAGCCGGAGCTCGTGAGGTCATAGCCCCGCCCCCTCATGCAGTCACACCAGGGCTATGATGTCACGAGCTCCAGACTCCAGCGTTCGAAACAGTTTGTTCCAAACGCTGAGCAGCGGAGTACCCCTTTAATATATGACCTATTACGGTCCCACCCCCCTCCTCTATGACCCAGGACAGAGCTGCTCCAGGAGTGGCTTTCATTCTGGCTAGAGATGAACGAACTTACAGCAAATTCGATTCGTCACGGACTTCTCGGCTCGGCAGTTGATGACTTATCCTGCATAAATTAGTTCAGCTTTCAGGTGCTCCGGTGGGCTGGAAAAGGTGGATACATTCCTAGGAAAGAGTCTCCTAGGACTTTATCCACCTTTTCCAGCCCACCGGAGCACCTGATAGCTGAACTAATTTATGCAGGATAAGTAATCAACTGCCGAGCCGAGAAGTTCACGACAAATCGAATTTACTGTAAGTTCGCCCATCTCTAATTCTGGCAGACTCGAGCCGAGAGAACTGTTGAAGGGGTACTCCGGTGAAAAAATATTAATTATTAATTATTATTTATTATTATTATTTAATTTTTTTTTTATTTTTTTTATTTTTTTAAATAATAATAATAATAATTTTTTATTTTATTTTTTATTTATTTACTGGTGCCGGAACATTAAACAGATTTGTAAATTACTTATATTAAGTGACAATTGCAGCAATGCAAATACTATTTATATAGATCCGTCCCGGGTATGCTACCCATTTTCTGGTGTCCATTTCCTGCTTTTTATTGTAAATTTTATATGTACGTTGTATTTCTAATAGACATTGTCCTTGTTGTTTTTTGATTAGCTCCAATTTTTCTTGGGGGGTGTGTGTGTGTGTATGTATATATATATATATAATATATATTTTATATTATATATATTATATATATTTTATATTATATATATTTTATATTATATATATTTTATATATTATATATATTTTATATATTATATATTTTATATATTATATATTTTATATATTATATATTTTATATATTTTATATTTTATATATTTTATATATTATATATTTTATATATTATATATTTTATATATTTTATATATTATATATTATATATTTTATATATTATATATTTTATATATATATATATATTTTATATATATATATATATATATATATATATATATATTTTATATATATATATATTTTATATATTATATATATATATATATATATATATATATATATATATATATATATATATATATATATATATATGTATATGTGTGTGTGTGTGTGCAATAAGAGTCTACATTGGCCATATTTGTCCTGAATTGGGAGGGTTCCCATCATTATTACTATTATTTTACAGGTGTATATATGGTACACAAAATTACAAGACATATAGTCATATGTTCACATGATGGGTATACATTAGAGACAGTTTTGTACATCGAGGGAAAAACTACAACTTCCAGCAAGCTGGGAGTTGTAGTTTTGCAACAGCTGGAGGCACCCTGGTTGGAAACCGTGGGATAGGGGATAAGTGTCACATGACACAGGGTCCCACGTAAGTACTTTGAACTCGGAATACCCCTTAAATATCGCACATAAATGTGTGTACGTGCATATACATGGAATTTTTAGTATTTACCTGTAGCTGTTATCAGGCTACCTAGTCGTATTGTGTTCTACTCCTTTTGACGTCTTTACATCAGTTGCTTTGGTCACCAATTGAAGAATTGAAAAAGGACAATGTGATTTAATAACAAAATGAGGGAACCTGTTTGTTCTCTATGCAGACCCATTCGTTGCCCGTTGTTGTAATATCCAACATATGTCAGATGCCGAACGCCTGGGCGTCTATTCTCTGGTACAACATGCTCACCAACAACCCAAAGGTAAGATTTATCTTTGTTCTATACACTAAAATCCCCTAAAACATAACCTTTACTAATGCCTTTTAAAACAACCTTCTGCATAAGGTAGGAGTACTATATAGAATCGTATCATATGAATTTACATAAATCATCGGGTTAAGGATATATTTATCTATACGTATAAAATAAATGTCAGTAGTGTCTGATACGATGCGCAACCAAGATGTATATCAAAATCCTACCCAACTTGTTTCTCTGTATCTGAATTTGTATGTTTCCTCAGGGATTAACATTGTATGTAACAAGGAAAAATGGAAAACAAAAATCAGTCTCAAAATAAAATGTTGATACGTCAGCAACGTACTGGGCTTGGGTAGCGGCAGCCAACCACTGGGCTTGGGTAGCGGCAGCCAACCACTGGGCTTGGTTAGCGGCAGCCAACCACAATGGTCGAGGTTTTCTAGCCATAATACAAACCCTAAAATTTTGCCATTTTATGTTTGTATGCAAACCGCTTAAAAGGAGTACTGTGGTGCAGGACAATTTATCCCCTATCCAAACAATAAGGAATAAGTGTCTGACCTATGGGACTACCGGCATTCTTCTGCCCAGCTCTCCTTGTGCACGGAGTGGTCTCTGTTCTGTGCAAGAAGACTGTCGACCCCCACATGAATCGGTGGTCAACACGCCTTCTCCATGTGTCTGTATGGGAGAGCCAGAGATGCTCGAACGCTGTATCTCCGGCTTTCCCGTTGGGATGCAAAGAGGGGTATTGGCCACCCCTCTGTACGGGGGTCGACACAGTTGTGTGAATAGGAAAGGTGGGGGCCATGCAGGAGATCGTGGGGGTCCCAGCATTCGGATAGGGGTTAAAGGGAACCAATCATCAGATTTTACCCTATATAACGCTTGGCAAAGCGTTATATAGGGTAAAATCTTTATTTTCACCATTCCCGGGGGACGCTCCTGCCTCCAGGGATGGTGAAGATATGAAGTTATAATCTAGTCGCCGCCGCCGTAAGTAGTCCCCTGGGCGGGGAGCTCTTCTCACCTACTACCGTGCTTCATCCGGCAGCGACGCCCCCTCCGCTTGATTGATGGGCCGCGTCAACGCTCTGCTTTGTCTGTTCAGTGAGCGGAACGATGACGCGGCCCATCAATCAAGCGGAGGGGGCGTCGCTGCCTGCAGAAAAACGGGAGTAGGTAAGAGGAGCTCCCCGCCCAGGTGACTACTTACGGCCGTGGCGGTGACTAGTTTATAACTTCATATCTTCACCATCCCTGGAGGCAGGATGGTGAGGACAACAATTTTACCCTATATAACGCTTTACCAAGCATTATATAGGGTAAAATCTGATGATTGGTTCCCTTTAATTGTCCTACACCACAGTACTCATTTAACCTGCCCTATGTTAAAATATTGCTTCCCCTTAAATAGAAGTAACACTTATGTTGTCTTCTTTGGTATATGCACGGTAATGAAAAGCTTAATGTAGTTTACGGAGCTGCTCTCAGGACAGGATTAGGCTGTTTGCTTTAAACCATGGCTTCTGTACACTTATTACTCATCCACACTCATCCACAGTCCCGTGGTTTTCAATAGGATTCTGCTGCACACTGCAGAATTTTCGTGGTGGAATTTTACCCGACTGCATTGCCCTCAATGGTGATATTGCATTTTCACGCGGTCCTAGCACCAACATATTTCCGCAGAGCACAGTGCAGACAGAATCACCGCCTGGAATATTTCCGGGCAGAAATTCAGCAGTTTGGAAATTGCACTTTATCGAACACTGAAAGTAGAATATCACTTGTTTAAAGGGGTTCTCTGCTGCTTGACATCTTATCCCCTATCCAAGGGATAGGATGTCTGATTACGAGGGTCTTGCTGCTGAGCCCCTGTAATCTCTTGCAGCACCCGGTGTTCTAATTAAACGCAGAATTTTAGCAGCAGTGGTCGTGAGGTCACGGCCACGCCCCCTCCATTCATGTGGGGATTTACGATGTACACACTACGGAATTATTAACCTGTATACATTTTTCTTTCACCTTCAGAACGTTAACTTCTTCACTAAACCCCCCATTGGAACATGGGATCAGGTAGCCGAGGTTCTAAGCTGGCAGTTCTCCTCCACCACAAAACGTGGCCTCAGCATTGAGCAACTGACCACACTGGCTGAGAAACTTCTTGGTATGTTCCCAATAAATAAAATTAGTTTTACATTACCGCTATGCCACATCCTGTTAAAGGGGTCCTCCGGTGGAAACCTTTTTTTAAATCAACTGGTGCCAGAAAGTTAAACAGATTTGTAAATAACTTCTATTAAAAAAATCTTAATCCTTCCAGTACTTTTTAGGAAATTCTTTTCTTTTTAAATTTCGATTTTTGTCTTGTCCACAGTGCTCTCTGCTGACACATCTGTCCGTATCAGGAACTGTCCAGAGCAGGAGAAAATCCTAATTGCAAACCTATATTTCTTATACGGACAGAGGTGTCAGCAGAGAGCACGGTGGACAAGACAAAAGAAATGTATTCAGAAAAGAATTTCCTCTGTAGCATACAGCTGCTAAAAAGTACTGGAAGGGTTAAGATTTTTTAATAGAAGTAATTTACAAATCTGTTTACGGTAACTTTCTGGCACCAGCTGATTAAAAATAATAAGAATTCCACCGTACCCCTTTAACCCCTTAAGCACCCAGCCAATTTTCACTGTAGGACACGGCCATTTTTGCACATCTGACCACTGTCACTTTAAGCATTAATAACTCTGGGATGCTTTTACCTTTCATTCTGATTCCGAGATTGTTTTTTCGTGACATATTCTACTTTATGTTAGTGGTAAAATTTTGTCGATACTTGCATCATTTCTTGGTGAAAAATTTGATGAAAAAAGTTA
>NC_079200.1:9266792-9279292 GCF_029499605.1 Hyla sarda | reverse complement strand
TCCTCTAGAGCAGTGATGTTTTGGGGCTGTCGCTGGGCAAAACGGACTTTCAACTCCCTCCAAAGGTTTTCTATGGGGTTGAGATCTGGAGACTAGCTAGGCCACTCCAGGACCTTGAAATGCTTCTTACGAAGCCACTCCTTCATTGCCCGGGCGGTGTGTTTGGGATCATTGTCATGCTGAAAGACCCAGCCACGTTTCATCTTCAATGCCCTTGCTGATGGAAGGAGGTTTTCACTCAAAATCTCATGATACATGGCCCCATTCATTTTTTCCTTCACACGGATCAGTCGTCCTGGTCCCTTTGCTGAAAAACAGCCCCAAAGCATGATGTTTCCACCCCCATGCTTCACAGTAGGTCTGGTATTCTTTGGATGCAACTCAGCATTCTTTCTCCTCCAAACACGACGAGTTGAGTTTTTACCAAAAAGTTCTACTTTGGTTTCATCTGAATATGACATTCTCCCAATACTCTTCTGGATCGTCCTAATGCTCTCTAGCAAACTTCAGACGGGCCCGGACATGTACTGGCTTAAGCAGGAGGACACGTCTGGCACTGCATGATTTGAGTCCCTGGCGGTGTAGTGTGTTACTGATGGTAGCCTTTGTTACTTTGGTCCCGGCTCTCTGCAGGTCACTAGGTCCCCCCGTGTGGTTCTGGGATTTTTACTCACCGTTCTTGTGATCATTTTGACACCACTGGGTGAGATCTTGTGTGGAGCCCCAGATTGAGGGAGATTATCAGTGGTCTTGTATGTCTTCCATTTTGTAATAATTGCTCACACAGTTGATTTCTTCACACCAAGCTGCTTGCCTATTGCAGATTGTCTTTCCAGCCTGGTGCAGGTCTACAATTTTTTGTTTCTGGTGTCCTTCGACAGCTCTTTGGTCTTGGCCATAGTGGAGTTTGGAGTGTGACTGTTTGAACTTATCAGTATAAAAGACACCTGTCCACAACCTCAAACAGGAGCCATTAATACAGGTAACGAGTGGAGGACAGAGGAGACTCTTAAAGAAGTTGTTATAGGTCTGTGAGAGACAGAAATTTTGCTTGTTTGTAGGTGACCAAATACTTATTTTCCACCCTAATTTTCAAATAAATTCTTTAAAAATCAGACAATGTGATTTTATGGATTTTTTATGATGAAAATTACAGCCTCTCATCTTTATAAGTGGGAGAACTTGCATAATTGGTGGCTGAATACTTTTTTTTGCCCCACTGTATGTATGTGTATATATAGAGAAAAATATCTAGTGGCTTACAGCTTCAACTTTCATTTTCAGGTATATTATGGGTTTTATAAGTAAAGAACGTGAACGAGCAATTCTGAGCACCAAACCACCGGGAACGTTCCTGCTGAGATTCAGTGAGAGCAGCAAAGAGGGTGGAATAACCTTCACCTGGGTGGAGAAAGATATTAATGGTATGTAAATGTTCAAAATTAATGGTGTTGTGTTTTTCTTTTATCTATACTTTCTTTGCAGTAATTTTAATTACTTCATATGTTTTTCTTTCAGGAAAGACGCAGATTCAGTCTGTAGAACCATATACTAAACAGCAACTCAACAGTATGTCGTTTGCAGAAATTATCATGGGGTACAAAATCATGGACGCCACAAACATCTTGGTGTCCCCTCTCGTTTATCTGTACCCCGACATCCCCAAAGAAGAAGCATTTAGCAAGTACTGCCGCCCAGAGAGCCAGGAACACCCCGAGCCCAGTGACCCAGGTAGTGGTACACTTTCTGTCCTGGAATATTCAGATGCCGTCTTTCCCAACCAGTGTGGCTCCAGCTGGGGAGACACTGTTATGAAACACACTGTTTCTCGGTCGCCCCTCATTGGGGGGAAACGGAGACCATGGGTATATTCTCTTGCCACTAGGAGGCGATGACACTAGGAAAAAATGTTGGCTCCTCCCTGGCAGGATATACCCACCTACTGGAAGTGAGGTGAGGTAACAGTTTTAGATGGTGTCAGTAGGAGGCAAGACACATGTCGGGAGCTCCCCAGACCTGGTCTTTTTATTATTTTCTAGTAAGGGCTGTTTAGTTAGCTTTTTTTGCTCCCTTTCGTTTCTCATTTTTAGGTGGGGTTCAGGAGCATGGCGCTATCTGTTCCCCCATATGCAACAAAGGGGCACAGACATAGAGTTAACCCCTTCTCGCCATCGCTTGGAGGTTGTACCCTGGATCCGGGTCCCAACCACTGTCCCTGCTCACCCCCCGCTATCTGCCGGACGCTTAGTTCCAGGTCTTGGTTGCCAGGGTCTCATCCGTGAGTCTTACGGCCGGCTGGGGTTCAGTATCCGGACTGACTCCCTTCCTCTGGTGGTGTTCTTCCCACCCCAGGGAAGGCTTTGGTTCATCCCATGGTCTGTGTGTCCCTCAATGAAGAGCGACCGAGAAAAGGAGATTTTTTTTTTTTTTTTTACTCACCGTAAAATCTTTCTCGTAGCCTTCATTGGGGGACACAGCATATCCTATATATATATATATATATATATATATATATATATATATATATATATATATATATATATATATATATATTATAATATATAATATATAATATATATATATATATATATATATATATAATATATACCGTATTTATCGGCGTATAACACGCACTTTTTAGGCTAAAATTTTTAGCCTAAAGTCTGTGTGCGTGTTATACGCCGATACCCCCCCAGGAAAGGCAGGGGGAGAGAGGCCGTCGCTGCCCGCTTCTCTCCCCCTGCATTTCCTGGGGTCTAGAGCGCTGCTGTCGGCCCTTTTCACCCCCTGGTTATCGGCGCCGCTGCCCGTTCTGTCCCCCTGACTATCGGTGCCGGCGCCGATAGCCAGGGAGAGAGAAGCGGCGCCGACAGCCAGGGGGAGAGAAGGGGCAGCGGCACCCATTGCCGGCGCCGCTGCCCCGTTGCCTCCCCGGTGGCATAATTACCTGAGTCCGGACCGCTCTGCTCCGCTGCTCCAGGCCTCCGTCGTGCGTCCCCGGCGTCATTGCTATGCGCTGAACGGCGCATGACGTCAGAGCGCCGCGTCGTGCATAGCAACGACGCTGGGGACGCACGACGGAGGCCTGGAGCAGCGCGGACCGGACTCAGGTAATTATGCCACCGGGGATGGGGGGAGGCAGCGGCGCTGGCAATGGGTGCCGCTGCCCCTTCTCTCCCCCTGGCTGTCGGCGCCGCTTCTCGGCGCCGGCACCGATAGTCAGGGGGACAGAACGGGCAGCGGCGCCGATAACCAGGGGGTGAAAAGGGCCGACAGCAGCGCTCTAGACCCCAGGAAAGGCAGGGGGAGAGAAGCGGGCAGCGACGGCCTCTCTCCCCCTGCCTTTCCTGGGGGTATATCGGGGTATACACGTGCACACACGCACCCTCATTTTTTCATGGATATTTGGGTAAAAAACTTTTTTTACCCAAATATCCGTGGTAAAATGAGGGTGCGTGTTATAGGCCGGTGCGTGGTATACCCCGATAAATACGGTATATATATATATATATATATATATATATATATATATATATATATATCTATATATATATATCTATATCTATATCTATATCTATATCTCTATATCTCTCTCTCTATCCTGCCAGGGAGGAGACAACTTTTTTTCCTAGTGTCAGCGCCTCCTAGTGGCAAGAGCATATACCCATTGTCTCTGTGTCCCCCAATGAAGAGCGACTGAGAAAGAGATTTTACAGGGAGTACAAAAAATAATCTCCTTTTTAATGTGTATAGTTGGATCTACTATCACAATGATTTTTGTCTCTTCTATATTTGTATTGTTTCCGTGTTTTTATTTATTTTTTATTTGTTTACTTTCATGCATTTTCAACAATGATCATAAGAGATACGTATAATTACAGCTGCAATTTTTCTCTATTATATACAGGCGCTGCCCCATATCTGAAGACAAAGTTTATTTGTGTTACACCGTAAGTATTCGTAGTTTTTCTATACAGTGTTTTTCTACATCTTAAGGGTACGTGCATAGTTTTTTTTGCAGATCTGCAGCATATTTTCTGCTACTGATTTGGCTGCCCATTGACTTCAGTGGGTAGCATAATCTACTGTAGCAGATCTGCAACAGAGGATATGCACGTCTGAACGTACCCTAAGGTTGTGTTCACACATAATTATTTTCTGCTGTAGATTTGCTTCAGCATATTCAACTGCCCATTGAAGTGAATGGACAGAAATAACTGCAGTCAGAGATCTGCAGCAAACATACGCATGCGTGAACGTACCCTAAGGGCTCGTTCACACAAGCGAATGTATTTTCAAACGGAAACGGAAGTTTGAAAAGGGGCGGGGTCTCCATGCACTACCTGCAGCAGATTTTCGCCAGTGGAATTACTGTAATTAAAAGTCCGCCGCAGACCCTATTGACTTATGGGGTCTGCAGCACATTTTCAACAGCGGAGATTACACTGGCAAACAATCTGCCGCGGGTAGTGCAGGGAGACCCCGCCCCTTTTCAAACTCTTAACATGAGTGTTGGAACAGCATCAGCACATAGGTAAGGCTTCTATATTTATTTAAAATAAATTAAAAATGAAGGTGATAATATAACTTCTGTATCCTCTGGCTTAATAGGACCACCTGTAGCAACACTATAGACCTGCCCATGTCTCCTCGCACCTTGGACTCTTTGATGCAGTTTCCAGGAGAAGGAGGTGAAGCCAGCACAGGGAATCCATTTGGTAGGTTTCGTGCATCCATGACATAGAGAGAAAAGTCCTGTTAATCTGTAATCATTTATCATGTGCTTTCACTAGGGGGAAATGAGGGAAGATTGGTTAGGTTGGGGTCACACTGTTTTTTTTGTTTTGGTTTCTGTTCTGTTTAGTTTTGCCGTATACAAAAACGTAGTCCACTACCCTATTGTGTACAGCAAAAAAAAAGTATGTTACAATCCCTCTTATTTTTTATTTTGTATTAAGTTAGTGGGTAATGGATTCTGCTGTATGAAATACAGTAGCAATCTTTATGGCATATTTTTATTTGTACCTTTTCACTGTTTATACCATGCCCAATGTATACCAAGGGGCCCAAAGTGTGCCAAGAAAATGTTTACACCAAATTCTGACCCTGCCATCTTAATGTCACAGCTGGAATGGAGACTCTTCAGACCAGACAACGTTCTTCCAACTTCCATTCTCCAGTTTTGGTTCCTGTGTGAATTGTGGCCTCAGTTTCCTGTTCTTAGCTGACAGGAGTGGCCCCCGGTGTGGTCTTCCGCTGTTGTAGCCCATCTGCTTCAAGTTGGGTGTGTTGTGCAGTCAGAGATGGTATGCTGCAAATCTTGGTTGTAACCAGTGGTTATTTGAGTTACTATTGCCTTTCTGTCTCGAACCAGTCTGCCCATTCTCCCCTGCCATTCACTGAATATTTTCTTTTTTTCTGACTTTCTGTAAACCCTAGAGATGGTTGTGGTTAGAATCCCAGAGATCAGCAGATTGTGAAATCCATAGAATGTGGCATGGTTGTAGACAGGCTGGTCTAAGTCCCTAAAATCCCCATTCTGATGCTCGGCTTGAACGTCAGCAGGTTGTCTTGACCACGTCTACATGCCTAAATGCATTGAGTTGCTGCCGTGTAACTGGCTGACTAGCTATGTATCTGTTTCGTGGCCGGTGAGTGTATATGTTAAACCAAAATAAAAATAATATATGAAATAAGACTCCTGGCGCTGTTCACACTCCTATCCCACAAGAACCTGTTTTGACTGCAGAGAGAAAAGCCTGTTTCTGGCGATGCTGCTCACAGTTAAGTCCAGCAAGTAGATCATGTACAATAAATAATACGGAGCACTCACCGTACAGGACCTGATTGTAGCAATTTTTTTTAATCCTTATCAAATAACACTGTAACAAGGACAGGTTGGTGTAAGATCAGAGAGGCAGGAGCGCTTCAGTGCGCCTGCCTCTCTGCTCTTACACCCACCTGTCCTTGCTACATTTTACTGTTTGATATGGATTAAGTTGCTACAATCAAGTCCTGTACGGTGAGTGCTCCCTACTTTTTATTGTACAAAATGAAAATACAGTGTGAACCCTTTTAAAGGGGTACTACGGTGGAATAATTTTTATTTATTTATTTTTTTTTTAATCCACTGGTGCCAGAAAGTTAAACAGCTTTGTAAATTACTTCTATTAAAAAATCTTAATCCTTCCAGTACTTATCAGCTGCTTTATAATCCACAGGAAGTTGTGTAGTTCTTTCCAGTCTGACCACAGTGCTCTCTACTGTCATCTGTCTGTGTCAGGAACTGTCCAGAGCAGGAGAGGTTTACTATGGGGATTTAATTGTATTCTGGACAGTTCCTGACAGCACTGTAGTCAGGCTGGAAAGAACTACCTAAAAAGTAGCTCCATCCTTTTTTTTTTTTTTTTTTCTCTCCACCCCTTTCTGTCCCTGCCTATTGCCAGTCTATCCCTAACCCCCTCCCTGCCTTTAATAATGCCTTTTTTTCTACCTGGTAGTGTGCTCACTTACCAGGTAGAAAGGCAGACTTCCCCAACAGGCGCAACGTCTCTGATGCCTGCTGGGGAGGCCGACTTCCGCCCTTAGCTCATCTATACAGACTGCCTCCAGCTTTTTCACCACTACAACTTTCAGCTTGCCCTGACATCTATTGGCTGTCAGGGCATGCTGGAAGTTGTAGTGGTGAAACAACTGGAGGCAACCTGTGTTGAAAACAATAACTTTGTTATGGCCATGACCGCGGTGCTACCCCGAACCTCGCTCCCTCCCCCCCCCCCACCCTGTTGAAAGCAATAACTGTTATGGCCATGACCGCGGTGCTACCCCGAACCCCGCTCTAACCCCCTCCCGTCTGTTTAACTTTTTGGCACCAGTTGATTTAAAAATAATTGTTTTCCACTGAAGTAACCCTTTAATCTGCACAGAGAACACACTGAAATGAGTGACTCTTCTCCTTTCATCCACAGAGAGTGTAACATTCGACATGGAGCTGGCCCCTGAGTGCGCATCTTCCCCCATGTGATTCGGAGGCTGTATTACGCGGAGTCTGGACATATAAACTTTGTCAGTGTTGGCCTTCTCTCGGACGTCTTGCTAGTGCCCGCTCTCCACCTCTGATCGGTTACGGGGTCCGCAGACAGTTGACGGTGCAGTACAACCTATTAAGCAATGAACTTTCCATCAGTTTAATTTTGTCTTTCTCGGTTTACCTCCTTTTTTTGCCAAAAGGACCTTTTTTACGGATGGTGGTTATAGGAGGAGTACATTTTGGCAATGATTCGGTCATAATGATTTCACACTGTCCACAAATCCTGTAACTGACCTATCTGATCCGACCAAAGATGACCTACCTGCTCTGAGACGTTTCCCAGAGGTTCCACCCTCTACATTTTTACCAAACGACTGCAGTAAATTCACTGCCCGTACCCAAGTGGCTCCTCCACCGGTGTATATTAATCTCGCCATTACGTAGGAGAGAGGGGATGAAACATCAGTAATCCTTTGAGTAATTTAACCCTTTTTTTATTTTAATTTTTAAATTTTTTTTTAAATGGGACTTTTTTTTTACCTGTAAGTATTCCCCTAAAGGACATATTCCTATAGTCTCACATACACTATCTCCATACAGTCGCTGTATATTCCTTCAATCCAGATATATTTATGACATGATAAAGGTGCAATCCCCCCTCCTTTCTAATCCCCACTCTCCCCTTTTTTTTTTTTTTTTTTCTTTTTAAATAACTTTTTAAGGTCATGTTAAATAAACTTTGTACGCATGTATTGGTAATTGGTAATGCTTGTCAATTTTTGCATTTTTAAAGATGTGTAAAAGAAAACGTTGTGTGTTTTTTATTTCTGGTTTATGTTTTGTTTATCGGTGTTTTAGGGCTTGGTCTAGTACGATATGGTGACATGGCCTTAAAGGAGGACTCCAGCTAAATTTAAAGGGGTATTCCAGGAAAAAACTTTTTTTCATATATCAACTGGCTCCAGAAAGTTAAACAGATTTGTAAATTACTTCTATTAAAAAATCTTAATCCTTTCAGTACTTCTGAGCTTCTGAAGTTAAGGTTGTTCTTTTCTGTCTAAGTGCTCTCTGATGACACGTGTCTCGGGAACCGCCCAGTTTAGAAGAGGTTTGCTATGGGGATTTGCTTCTAAACTGGGCGTTTCCCGAGACACGTGTCATCAGAGAGCACTTAGACAGAATTGAACAACCTTAACTTCAGAAGCTCAGAAGTACTGGAAGGATTAAGATTTTTTTCATAGAAGTAATTTACAAATCTGTTTAACTTTCTGGAGCCAGTTGATATATATAAAAAAAGTTTTTTCCTGGATAACCCCTTTAACTTATCCTCTATCCACAGGATAAGGGGATAAGTAGCTGATCGCAGGGGGTCTCAGTGAGGAGCGCGTGTCGTCTACCGGTAGATGTCACGTGCTCCATCCATTTCTATGGGAGGGCTGATGACGCACGAGTGCTGTACTCGGGTTATTTCTGAGCTCCTATAGAAATGAATGGAACACGTGCCGTCTGCAGCACAGGCTCCTCACTGAGAGCTTTCTCCCGTTCCAGAGATCGGAACCCCGTCCCAGAGGTCGGAACCCCGTGATCAGCTACTTATCCCCTATCCTGTGGATACGGGATAATGTTGGCTGGATTTCTCTTTTATTTAACAAGATATTCCAGGGAGAAATCTCATAACAGCGGAAAACCTGGCACTGCACTTGTATGGTAGAACGGTATTCACAATAAGAAGCGCACGATTGGTCCGGACTACTGTTGGGGAATATATTCAACACCGGGGCCTGACATGTAGGAGAAATCATCTCCCTAAGACCTCCATTTTGTCATAAGATATAATATCATAACTCAATTATGAATTATTTATGGTAAACAACAATATAAAAAAAAAAATATTATGACGTTTATGAATTATACAAAAATATAAAAAAAAATATACAAACAATGCAATTCATCATATCTGGTCCCGACTATTTTCCCTGATAGGAGTTCTAGTAAGTAGTGGTAGAAGAAACTTTTGCAATATAATAAAATAACAAAGTTGGTATAAAAATGATATATGCAGGTTTATTTGTTATAAATTGATTACATAAAAGAGGAATCTAAACACCATGATATGAGTAATATAAAGAATATCAATGACACAATGTCAGATATTACTCAATGATACAGTGGTCCCAAAACATACGATGGTAATCCGTTCCAAATGGACCATCGTTTGTTGAAACCATCGCATGTTGAGGGATCCGTGCAATGTAAAGTATAGGACAGTGGTCTACAACCTGCAGACCTCCAGATGTTGCAAAACTACAACACCCAGCATGCCCGGACAGCCGTTGGCTGTCCAGGCATGCAGGGTGTTGTAGTTTTGCAACATCTGGAGGTCCGCAGGTTGAAGACCACTGGTTTTGGAGGTTATACTCGCGTGCCCCCGCTGCTCCGGCAAGGTCTCTGCTGCTTCCCCGGCATCCTCGCTCTCAGTTGCCGCCATCACGTCGCTATGCACGCCGCTCCTATTGGATGACGGGACGGCGTGCGCAGCGCCGTGATGACATCGATGGAGAGCGCCGACGATGCAGGGGATCCCGAAGTGGACGCTCTGGAGACCCAAGGACAGGCAAGTGATCGTCAGCGGACCACACGGGGCACCGTAAACGGCTATCCGGTGGTAGCCGAAGCAGTCTGCGCTGCCGGATAGCCGTTTATGCGATGGCCAAAAGCATTGTATGTTGATGCTGCCTCTGAGAGGCCATCGCGTGTTGAAATGATCGTATGTCGGGGCCATCGTAGGTCGGGGGGTCACTGTACTTCAATATGTTTAGTATCAAACTTCTGGAGTTAAGATACAGTAATATAATAATTGGGAACACTTAAACTTAGGCTGCATTCACACCACGATTTGACCTTCCGATGCACAGATACAATTTCAGGCGATTTGAGCTTCCGAAATCGTATCTGTGCACGGACAGATAGGGAGCCATTAACTATTATGGGGCTGTGGACCCGATTGTAGTCACCTAGTGACTACAATCTTTTTTTCTCAGCACGTCAGATTTTTGACACGGACTGAAAATCGTGGCAGACCATTTTTCAGTCCGTGTCAAAAATCAGGTCCCCTGAGAAAATGACCAGATCGTAGTCACTAGCTGACTACAATTGGGTCCGCAGCCCCATAATAGTTAATGTCTCCGTATCTGTTCGTGCACAGATACGATTTCAGATGATTTGAGCTTCCGATATCTTATCTGTGTATTGGAAGGTCAAATCGTGGTGTGAATGAAGCCTAAGTTTCCTCATGGGAATTATTATATGATGGGGTGGAGCATGGGGACTAAGCAGTATGTGAATGAATCATAATGGATAACACACGCACCATTCATCTGCAGTAGAAGGAGGGGTGTCCTATATACTAACTTTACAATCTCATCGTGGAGATTTTATAAAGCCAGTTTTCATCTGCTTGATATTATTCCAGCCACACTATAAATAAGGTAACTTTATTAAAATAAGAACCCTGTGTATCTTACCAAGAGTATGCAAAGTTGCACTTCTGGATAAAGGAAAGATGTCTGCCTGATGTCTGCCTGGCTCAGCCCCTTCAGGTAGCTTTTACTAACTTCTGTGAGGAATCTTATGATGCTTCTTGTGATGCCTTTCTGACTTTATCTACACAATTTTTACCCAATTGACATAACAGTTTAATATGAGCCTAAAAGAGTTCACAGGGTTATCCCACAAAAAAAAACTCATTTTCGACCGTTTAAGCCTCTTTTTTTTTTTTTTCCACCTTCTTCAGGGTGAAACCGTGTGACCATCAAGCAGAAGTATTTTCAAGGATGCATCACAATAGAACTACAGTGACCCCCCCCCCCCCCCCCCCCCCCCCCGACCTACGATGGCCCCGACATACGATCATTTCAGCATGCGATGGCCTCTCAAAGGCAGCATCAACATACGATGCTTTTGTATGTCGGGGCCATCACATAAACGGCTATCCGGCAGCGCAGACTGCTTCAGCTGCCACCGGATAGCCATTTACGGTGCCCCGTGTGGTCCGCTACCTGTCCTCGGGGCTCCGGCACGTCCTCTTTGGGATCCCCTGCATCGTCGGCGCTCTCCATCATCATCATCATCATCATCACGTCGCTGCGCACCCTGTCCCGTCATCCAATAGGAGCGGCGTGCGTAGCGACGTGATGGCGGCGACGGAGAGCGAGGATGCCGGGGAAGCAGAGCCCTTGCCGGAGCGTCGGGGACGCGGCAACAGCGATGAAAGGGAACATCCAGGACAGCGGTGACTGTCTGGAGCGGCGGGGACAGGTGAGTATAACCTCCAATACCAGTGGTTTTCAACCTGCGGACCTCCAGATGTTGCAAAACTACAACTCTCAGCATGCCCGGACAGCCAACGGCTGTCCTGGCATGCTGGGTATTGTAGTTTTGCAACATCTGGAGGTCCGCAGGATGTAGACCACTGTCCTATACTTTATGTTGCACGGCTCCCTCAACATACGATGGTTTCAACAAACGATGGTCCATTTGGAACGGATCACCATCATATGTTGAGGGACCACTGTATTGGTAACTCTGTCTCTGTAAAGTGCAGTCTTCTGTGTAGTCCCTCACACACAGCTCACTAGAATGTCCAGCTCACTTTGTGTTCTTTATGGTGCGGAGCAGCACTCACAATGTGTAGAAAAGAAAGCAGAAGTCCACTGTGGGAAGATTCTTTTTTAAATGTTGTTATAGGATCAGACATCAGGCATGGTAACAGATCATGTGACGCATTTCAGGTGATTAAGAACGTAAATCGCCTGAAATGCGTCTCATGACCTGCAACAATGTGTCTTATTTTGATCTTATCAGATCCTGGAATCCGCACCTTTCTTGTTTTCAAAAATGTATCTTTATTCATAACTTGTTCTTCGTATAGTTCCTTTATGCACATCCATCCATCCATCCATCCATCCATTCATTCTCTCTAGACACATTTCTATGAGTTTGTGCAGTACTTTTTTTTCTTTCTCTTTACATATACAGGGTTATTGAAGTACATAGGTAAGTATGATATACAAATTTCTATATAGTCATCAATGTAGTGCGCTTAATGAGATGACTACACTGCAGACAGCGGCTTCTAATTTAATGTATCCCTGGTGGTGTAGTGGGGTGGATCTATACAAATTGGGTATTTGTTTTATATTGAGATTACATGTTAGTTTGACTGCACAGTGAATGATGTAAAAAGTAATACCCCACCTCCAATTGTGTTTTTTTTTATTTTTTAACCTCACAAATATTTTTTATCCTGTTTTGGAGCATATGTTATGGAAAAATGGATGAAGACCTTACAAAGTACAAGTGGTCCCGCAATAAACAAGCCCTTATATGGGTGTGTAGATGGGAAAATAAGAGTTGTGGCTATTAAAGGGCGAGGAGGAAAATACTAAAGGGCAACAACGAAAATTAAGGG
>NC_079200.1:9151253-9266592 GCF_029499605.1 Hyla sarda | reverse complement strand
AGTGGTCCCTCAACATACGATGGTAATCCTTTCCAAATGGACCATTGTTTGTTGAAACCATCGTATGTTGAGGGATCCGTGCAATGTGAAGTATAGGACAGTGGTCTACAACCTGCGGACCTCCAGATGTTGCAAAACTACAACACCCAGCATGCCCGGACAGCCGTTGGCTGTCCGGGCATGCTGGGAGTTGTAGTTTTGCAACATCTGGAGGTCCGCAGGTTGAAAACCACTGGTATTGGAGGTTATACTCACCTGTCCCCACCGCTCCGGACCATCACCGCTCGTCACCGCTGCCCTGGATGTCACCGTCCATCGCTGTCGCCGTGTCCCCGAGGTGTACCCGACGCTCCGGCAAGGCCTCTTCTTCCCCGGCCTCTTCTTCCCCGGCATTTCATTTATTTACCATTCCCATGTCCTGCAGGAGCGCAGGGGCGCTAAGGTCAGTAAAAAAAAATAATATAGCATTCAATCAAGTCATCAATGTTCTAATAAATTATTATAATTTTTATTATTATTTTTTTTAGCTATAACATTTTAGATTCTGTAAATGTTAATTATAAAGGGGATGAAATAATTTAATTGTATCATTGTGTATTACAAAAAGTACTGTGAATATGCACGCAATAACGATTTTGCGTAAAGAAATAAAGATTTATTATTAATAAAAAATAATAATAATTACAAATGTGTCTGGAGGACACAAGACTTAAATGTGCCATGGTATTTAGTGTACAGCGACAAACATATAAGTTGCGTGGTTCTGCGATTACCGCGTCCAGCGGTTGTTATTACTTATTTATACTGAGAAATTCTGATCATAGCATCTGAAGTATTGCAAAGGTATACAGACACACATCGGACCACCTGCAGTGCAATCACGGGGGTCCGATGAGTTAAGATGGCCGGCGGAGCTCCACTCATCTGCTCCGGTCAGCTTCTGCGTTCTATTATCTGTCACCAGAGAAGTAGTCTAAAGGGGAGAAAAGGGAGACACTCAGTATAAAAATGAAATAAGACAGCAGCTCACCAGATTTGGTTGTGTAACATCATACACAACAATGGTAAGTGCATCAAGAGGTAGTGGATCCGCAGCCCTCCGGCTAGGCAAGGTATTCAATCAGTCTTGCTTCAAGGAGAACGCCGGCTCCACGTGGCGCAGGATACAAAAGGAATGGAGATAAGATCAAATCGAGGTAGTTTATTTCCCAAGATGCAACGCGTTTCGCTGCGGGAAAGCAGCTTCATCAGGCATAATGCCTGATGAAGCTGCTTTCCCACAGCGAAACGCGTTGCATCTTGGGAAACTACCTCGATTTGATCTGATCTCCACTCCTTGAAGCCAGACCGATTGAATACCAGAGAAGTAGATCATAGATAACACTGATCAGGCCAACGCATAGCACGGTTTAGTATTTGCAGTCAGTGCAGACAGTTCCCTGTGGGAACAAAAAAAAAAGTAACAAAATAAATAAATGTAATTAATTTAATTAAATATATAAATTATAATAAATAAAAGTGAATAAGCCCCTTCCCCAATAAAAATAAAATTCCCATCTTTTCCCTTTTTACAAAGCAAAATAAAAAAATATATAAAAAAAAGAAATCAACATATTTGGTATCGCTGCGTGAGTAAATGTCTGAAATATTAAATAAAACAGTTTGGTGAATGGCATAAACGTCAAAAATTGCAAAAAAAATTTACTAAAAAGGAATCACAAAGTCACGCACATGCAAACTTGTGGTACCAATAAAAATTACAGATCATGGAGCCAAAAAATGCGCCCTCATACAAGAAAGTTGTAGGGATCAGAATAGGGCCATCTTGAAATGCATTAATTAAAAAAAAACAAAAAAAAAAGCACAATAATAGAAAAGCATGTAACCATGGGGATCACTATAATCGTATTGACCCGCAGAATAAAGAAAACATGTCGGTTTTACCGTACAATTTACAAAAACTTTTTGATTTTGCAACACAGATATAGATAGATATATATATATAGATAGATATAGATATATATATATATATATATATATATATAGATAGATAGATATAGATATATATATATATATATATATATATATATATATATTTTGTTACAGTAAAATAAGTGATGTGGTTACAACGTACAATTAGTCGCACAAATAACAACAACAAACCTCATATGGGTCTTGGGAATAAAGAAATAAACACATTGGGGGACATTTATCAAAGCATTTAGTAGAATTTTTTGCTTAAAATTGTCGCAAAAAAGTCGCACGTGCGACTACTCTTTTTTTCTGCGACTTTTTAATTGTTCATAAAATAAGCAAAAAATTTAAATCTTGCTTACCAAAGTAAAAAGTGATTTTTGACTTGCAGTGGTCAGAGATTTATCAAGTGCGAAAGTCGCAAAAAAGTCGCATCACATGAAAAAAAACCTACTAAATTTACTCCAGCTCAGACATGGAGTAGAAAAAGCCGCTACCAAAGCAAAAAAAAGAAAAATTGCTTAAGTGAAAGAAAATTATCAACAGGCTGAAAGAAGTTAATAAATAAGTCGCACATAAGAAAAAAAAATTGTAAGAAAAAATTAACTAAAAAAAGGAATACATAAGCAAACATTGATAAATGTCCCCCGTTATGTCTTAAAAGGTCACAAAAATTTGAAAAGGAAATTGTGTCCTTAAGGGGTTAAAACAGCAGAACCTGCGTGCAGCGCTGTCGCCTTATTACATCATCATTGTTCCTTAGCATTTAGAATAATAGAAGATTTGCGTAGTGTTCACTACTTAAGCCAAGAGCAACGTTCAGGAATGTAATTCATCCGAAAACCAGTTTCACGCTTATCCTGCAGGTGGCGGTATTGCTTCAGTGAAGATGACAGTGAAAATTTTCGTCTAAATCTGTTTGCATAATACATTTATTTCTATAATACAGCACAGGTTATAAGGCGCTGATAATGCGATAAGAAGCTCAAATCCACGTTGATTCCTCTGTTTTTGGAATAAAAAAAAAATAATAATAATTTTAGCTTCAAATGTCTTTCTCTCTTGTGTGTTTTTGAAATTTCCTCTCAATATCTTCATTGTAAGGCCATGTATGGGGGGGGGGGGGGGGTCTGTTTGGGTAAAATGGTGTCCAACTGGGATGCAGTAGTTATTTTCTTTATGGTGGTTGATCCAGCAATGGCACGCTGGTTGGACACTTGCAGACAGGTTGGGACTCTCGAGTGCCGACTACTTTTCAATATACATATATATATATATATATATATATATATATATATATTGTAGCTAATCTCCCTGGGCATGGACGGAAGAGAAAAATTTATGAAAGGTGTCAACGCAGGATAGTCCGGATGGTGGATAAGCAGCCCCAAACAAGTTCCAAAGATATTCAAGCTGTCCTGCAGGCTCAGGGAGCGTCAGTGTCAGCGCAAACCATCCATCAACATTTAAATGAAATGAAACGCTATGGAGGAGACCCCGGAGGACCCCACTATGGAGGAGACCCCGGAGGACCCCACTATGGAGGAGACCCCGGAGGACCCCACTATGGAGGAGACCCAGGAGGACCCCCTATGGAGGAGACCCAGGAGGACCCCACTATGGAGGAGACCCAGGAGGACCCCACTATGGAGGAGACCCAGGAGGACCCCACTATGGAGGAGACCCAGGAGGACCCCCACTATGGAGGAGACCCAGGAGGACCCCACTATGGAGGAGACCCAGGAGGACCCCACTGCTGACACAGAGACATAAAAAAGCAAGACTACATTTTACCAAAATGAACTTGAGTAACCAAAATCCTTCTGGGAAAACGTCTTGTTGACAGAGGAGACCAAGATAGATCTTTTTGGTAAAGCAAATCATTCTACTGTTTACCGAAAAGGGAATGAGGCCTACAAAGAAAAGAACACAGTACCTACAGTGACATATGGGGGAGGTCAGTGATGTTTTGGGTTGTTTTGCTGCCTCTGGCACTGGGGGCCTTGAATGTGTACAAGACATCATGAAATCTGAGGATTACCAATGGATTTTGGGTCGCACTGTACAGCTCAGTGTCAGAAAGCTGGGTTTGTGTCCGAGATCTTGGGTCTTCCAGCAGGACAATGACCCCAAACATACGTCAAAAAGCCCCAGAAATGGATGACAACAAAGCGCTGGAGAGTTCTGAAGTGTCAGCAATGAGTCCAGATCTAAATCCCATTGATCACTTGTGGAGAGATCTTATAATTACTGTTGGGAAAAGGCGCCTTCCAATAAGAGATATACCCATAAAAAGTAGGTTAAACCAATACCTCAAAATAACAAGTTTAGACTCATCACAATACAAATCCCACATATAATAAGCCAAAAAATTGAAAACAAAGTCCATGTCATTGTATCTAGCAGCGTGTAACTGATGTGAACCTACACAACATCGCACTGTAGATAAAGTGCATATAAAGGCTGCACATGTCAGGGCTATCAACATACACTAATAATAAAGTGCGCACATATAGTGAACCACTATAATAACAATGCTATATGATAACAGCTAATGCCTCCTATAAAGGGGTAAAAGCCTCGTTCACGACTCACACACAGAATAATAGAGACTGCGCATATATAGAGACCGCCCAACAATCGCGGCGGATCCCAGAAGTAGATAGTGACATATATGCACCGGTCCGCCACCTCACCCTCCAACGCGTTTCGCTGCTACTTTGTTCACCGGTGCATGTATGTCACTATCTACTTCTGGAATCCGCCGCTAGGATGCGGATCATGTGATGGTCATGTGACCGGCCGCGCAGTAACACTGGCCTCACGCTGGATTGTTAGAATCACTATGCTGGGCATAAAATCTGCTTGATTCTATTGATGAATTAAAACGTCGCGGCTTGACATGGGCTGAATAAAAGTCACCGTTTTTCTCACCATTTTTGGAGTGCTGCGTAGCTGCTTTCTATCTAAGTGGACCGTGATCGGGTCCGGAACGCCGGCACCCACACATCATCGGATAAGTAGTGCTGCTACACAACTTGTTTGGAGATATATATATATATATTTAACAACGCAGGACGTATATTTACGCCGTGATAACGCGGCCGGGACCCGCAGCTAATACAGGACATCACCGATGGTGGTGAGGCCCTGTATTAACCCTTCCGACGCGGCGATCAAAGTTGACCGCTGCGTCTGAAGTGAAACTGAAAGTATCCCTGCAGCTCAGTCAGGCTGTTCGGGACCGCCGCAATGAAATCGCGGCGTCCCGAACAGCTTACAGGACACCGGGAGTATCCCTACCTGCCTCCTCGTTGCCCGATCGGCGAATGACTGCTCCGTGCCTGAGATCCAGACAGGAGCAGTTGAGTGCCGATAACACTGATCAATGGCATGTTAATGCATGCCAGTGATCAGTGTAAAAGATCAGTGTGTGCAGTGTTATAGTCTCCTATGGGATAACAATGATCAGTATATGAGATCAGTGTGTGCAGTGTTATAGTCTCCTATGGGATAACAATGATCAGTATGAGATCAGTGTGTGCAGTGTTATAGGTCCCTATGGGATAACAATGATCAGTATATGAGATCAGTGTGTGCAGTGTTATAGTCTCCTATGGAATAACAATGATCAGTATATGAGATCAGTGTGTGCAGTGTTATAGGTCCCTATGGGATAACAATGATCAGTATATGAGATCAGTGTGTGCAGTGTTATAGGTCCCTATGGGATAACAATGATCAGTATGTGAGATCAGTGTGTGAAGTGTTATAGGTCCCTATGAGAGCTATAACACTGCAAAAAAAGTGTTAATAAATGTGATTTCACCCCTTCCCTAAAAAAAAGTAAGAATCACCCCCATTTCTCATTTAAAAAAAAGTGTAAATATAAATAAACATATGTGGTATCGCCGTGTGCGGAAATGTTCGAACTATAATAATATTCCTTTAATTAAACCGCACGGTGAATGGCGTACACATAAAAAAATTCCAAAGTCCAAAATAGTGTATTTTTGGTCACTTTTTATACCATTAAAAAATTAATAAAAAGTGATCAAAAAGTCTGATCAAAACAAAAATGGTACCGATAAAAACTTCACATTACGGCGCAAAAAATGAGCCCTCAAACCACCCCGTACGCAGAAAAATAAAAAGATTTTTTCCAGAAGTACGACAAAATGAAACCTATATAAGTAGGGGATCATTTTAATCGTATGAACCTACAGAATAAAGATAAGGTGTCATTTTTACCGAAAAATGCGCTGCATATACAGTTTTTTGTTATTATGTTTGTGTGTTATGTGTGTATAAGTGTTTTTTCATGTGTGTTGTGATTATGTATATATGTATTTTCTTACCTTTTGTGAAGATCCGGAAGCTGGCTCCTTTTTCTTCCAGTGGCTTGCTGTGTAACTTCGGCCTCCGCCATGTTGTGCTCGGTAAGTGGGATGTCAGGGGGTGTGTTCTTGCTTCTGTCCTTCCTATCTTCTGACGTCCGAGGCGAATCTTTTCCTCCTGTTTCTTCCGTGGCTCAGCGACGAATCTGCGGCCTCTTCCGGCGCATGCGCAGGTATTTTTTTTTTTTTACCAATAAAGTTTTTTTTGTCTAATTGACAAACTGTCTGCGCATGCGCGAGTACGCAAGTGCTACGCTAACAGCGTAGCGTACGTTAGGTCTACGCTAATAGCGTAGCTTCGCGCAAGCGCAGACAGTTTGTCAATTAGACAAAAAAAACTTTATTGGTAAAAAAAAACTATGCGACGGAAGAGGCCGCAGATTCGTCGCTGAGCCACAGAAGAAACAGGAAGAAAAGATTTGCCTCGGACGTCAGAAGATAGGAAGGACAGAAGCAAGAACACCCCCCTCCCCCCCCCCCCCCCCCCCCCCCCGACATCCCACGTACCGAACACAACATGGCGGAGGCTACACAGCAAGCCGCTGGAAGAAAAAGGGGCCAGCTTCCAGATCTTTACAAAAGGTAAGAAAATACATATATACATAATCACAACACACATAAAAAACACTTATACACATAACACACAAATATAATAACAAAAAACTGTATAAACAAGGGAGAACCCCTTTAACGTGATATATATGTGTGTGTATATATATATATATATATATATATATATATATATATATATACATATACATATACATATATATATACATACACACTGCTCAAAAAACTAAAGTGAACACATAAACACCACCAGGTAACTCCAAGTCACTGACACTTGTGTGAGATCCCACTGTCCACTCAGGAAGAACACTGATTGACAATCAATTTCACATGGAACAGACAACACGTGGAAATTATAGGCAATTATCAAGACACCCCCAATAAAGGAGTGGTTCTGCAGGTGGTGACCACAGACCACTTATCAGTTCCTATGCTTCCTGGCTGATGTTTTGGTCACTTTTGAATGCTGCCGGTGCTTTCACTCTAGTGGTAGCATGAGACGGAGTCTACAACCCACAAAAGTGGCTCAGGTAGTGCAGCTCATCCAGGATGGCACATCAATGCGAGCTATGGCAAGAAGGTTTGCTGTGTCTGTCAGCGTAGTGTCCAGAGCATGGAGGCGCTACCAGGTGCTTACAGCCCAACACCGTGCAGGACGTTTGGCATTTACCAGAGAACGCCAAGATTGGCAAATTTGCCACTGGTGCCCTGTGCTCTTCACAGATGAAAGCAGGTTCACACTGAGCACATGTGACAGACGTGACAGAGTTTGGAGACGGCGTGGAGAACGTTCTGCTGCCTGCAACATCCTCCAGCATAACCGGTTTGGCGGTGGGTCAGTAATGGTGTGTGGTGGCATTTCTTTGGGGGCCGCACAGCCCTCCATGTGCTTGCCAGAGGTAGCCTGACTGCCATTAGGTACCGAGATGAGATCCTCAGACCCCTTGTGAGACCATATGCTGGTGCGGTTGGTCCTGGGTTCCTCCTAATACAAGACAATGTTAGACCTCATGTGGCTGGAGTGTGTCAGCAGTTCCTACAAGAGGAAGGCATTGATGCTATGGACTGGCCGCCCGTTCCCCTGAATCCGATTGAGCACATCTGGCACGTCTCGCTCCATCCACCACAGACTGTCCAGGAGTTGGCAGATGCTTTAGTCCAGGTCTGGGAGGACATCCCTCAGGAGACCATCCCCCACCTCATCAGGAGCATGCCCAGGCGTTGTAGGGAGGTCATACGGGCACGTGGAGGCCACACTCACTACTGAGCCTCATTGGGACTTGTATAAGGACATTACATACAGTTGGATCAGCCTGTAGTGGGGTTTTCCACTGTGATTTTGAGTGATTCCATATCCAGACCTCCAGGGGTTCATACATTTCATTTCCATTGATAATTTGTGTGTGATTTTGTTGTCACATTCAACTATGTAAAGAGGAAAGGATTTCATACGATTAGTTCATTCATTCAGATCTAGGACGTGTTATCGCAGTTTTTGAGCAATATATATATATATGTATATATACATATAAAATATATACAGTGGTCCCTCAGCATATGATGGTAATCCGTTCCAAATGGACCATCGTTTGTTGAAACCATCGTATGTTGAGGGATCCGTGCAATGTAAAGTATAGGACAGTGGTCTACAACCTGCGGACCTCCAGATGTTGCAAAACTACAACACCCAGCATGCCCGGACAGCCGTTGGCTGTCCGGGCATGCTGGGTGTTGTAGTTTTGCAACATCTGGAGGTCCGCAGGTTGTAGGCCACTGTTAGAGAAAGTTGTACTCACCTGTCCCCGCCGCTCCGGACCATCACCGCTCGTCACCGCTCGTCACCGCTGCCCTGGATGTCGCCGTCCATTGCTCCGGCAAGTCCTCTGCTTCCCCGGCAACCGCGCTCTCCGTCGCCGCCATCACGTCGCTACGCACGCCGCTCCTATTGGATGACGGGACGACGTGATGACGACGATGGAGAGCGCCGACGATGCAGGGGATCCCGAAGAGTACGCGCCGGAGCCCCGAGGACAGGTAAGTGATCGTCAGCGGACCACACGGGGCACCGTAAACGGCTATCCGGGGGCAGCTGAAGCAGTCTGTGCTGCAGGATAGCCGTTTATGTCGGGGTCACTGTATATCTAAAATATATATATATATATATATATATATATATATATATATTTTTTTTTTTATTGAAGATATATATAGATATGAAAGAATTGAGCCTCTCCCTGCACCATCTCAACACGAGATGGCGACTGCGTTAACGCTCGGCCTTCCAGATGACATCTTCCCGCCAGCCTTGCTCAACAATATCCTGTGGTTGCTGCGCAAGCAGATTGAGCCCCCGTGTCCTGACTGATAACCATGAGGCAGACACCGCAGTGACTGAACAGATAATACCTTACAACAGTCACAACTACTAGTTCAGCTCTTACTATCGTGAGGTTCCTACTTGCGCAATAACCGCTTCACAAACGCCGCTTCCTATTTACTCTTGACTTAGGTGACCTATAAACGAGGCCTCCGAACGACGGACCGTCAGCTACAACTCCTTGAGGGCCACAGTTCACCCACCACAAGAACGAATTCGCACGTTGCAGCTCCCGTTGCCGAAATTTCTACAAGTCAAAAATCCTTTCTGTTCGTCTTAATGAAAATTCTATAAAAACAAAAAGTGCCTTGGAGGTCAAAATGTCTCGGAACGGCGCGGGTGGTCCCATTCATTTCAATGGCCTGAGCGTAGTCAGCTAGTGACTACATCCGGATCGTTTCCAAGTTTTGCCTCGGACTCAGATGTGCATCTTGCAGCAATTTTCAGAAACAAAACCCTGATACGCTGGGAAAATGACCTGAACGTAGTCACTAGCTGACTACACGTGGGCCATGAAATGAATGGGGCCTGTGCCTGTTCCACCATGGACACTTCAGCATGTCATTTTAATATTTTCCAGATGTATCCATGCTTCTGAGCCACAAATTGTGGTGTGAACGAAGCCTAAGATACACTATATACTACTAGATTTCTATAGTCCATTGGAAACAATGGGAGGCTACTGCAAACGGAATTCCTTTTCCATAGTGTGCCTGGCCTTTAAATGGGTATTCCAGGCCAAAACTTTTTTTTATATATCAACTGGCTCCGGAAAGTTAAACAGATTTGTAAATTACTTCGATTAAAAAATATTAATCCTTCCAATAGTTATTAGCTTCTGAAGTTGAGTTGTTGTTTTCTGTCTAACTGCTCTCTGGTGACTCACGTCCCGGGAGCTGTGCAGTTCCTATGGGGATATTTTCCCATCATGCACAGCTCCCGGGACGTGACATCATCAATGAGCAGTTAGGCAGAAAACTTTAGAAGCTTATAACTATTGGAAGGATTAAGATTTTTTAATAGAAGTAATTTACAAATCTGTTTAACTTTCCGGAGCCAGTTGATATATATATATATATATATATATATATATATATATATATATATATATATAAAAATAAAAAAAGTTTTTGTCTGGAATACCCCTTTAAAACCCATTCATACTATGGAATTTCTGAGTGAAGAAATTTAGCTAGGAAATTTCGGTTCAGCAGCTTCCCATTGTTTTCAGTTGGATTCTGCTGCACCGTGCACACTATGGAATTTCGGCTGCAGAAGTAACATGTTCATTCTTTCCACAGAATCCACGTCGCCATCAATGGAGATGGAGCATAACATTGACTGGAATCCGCAGCCACTGCTCTATATGGATTACCCACCTGGAATATCTCCAGGCGGATATTCCACAGGTCCCTTAGGCCACTTCACACTATGGAAAACAGGTGGATATGCTGCAAGCAGCGGGCACCGGTAGTACATGCCAGCGCTAGGACCGCTCTGAATTGCAACATCTCCCTAGACTGCAATGCATTTCCAGGCAGATTCCTTCAAAAGAATTGACATTTCAATTTCCTGGAATGGGGATTCCACCGTGTACAGAACAATAGGACTCTGCTGCAACAGAATTTCAGAGTGGAATTATTCCGCCGGATTCCGACCGGGAGTTCCGTTGTGTGAACATGGCCTTTATCTGAAGTCCAGTTCAAAGCAAACACTATGGGAAGATGTATGTGAGGGAAATGACATGAGGATGTTATATAGATCGAAATACATAGAGGGAAAACAATAATAAAATAAACAATAGAATAAAAAAATAAACTAAACATTAATAGGATAAATAATAATAGGATAAACAATAATAAAATAAACAATAATAGAATAGAAAATAATAAAATAAACAATAATAGAATAAACAATAGAATAAAACAATGATAAAATAAACAATAACAAAATAAACATTAATAGAATAAAAAAATAATAAAATAAACAATAATAGAATAAAAAATTTACTAAAAAATAATAGAATAAATTATAGGATAAACAATAATAAAAATAAACTATAATAGAATAAACAATGATAAATAAACAATAATAGAATAGATAATAATACGGTAGTATAAACAATGATAAAAGAAACAATAACAAAATAAACAATAATAAACAATGATAAAATAAACTAACAAAATAAACAATAGAATAAACAATAAAATAAACAATGACGGAATAAACAATAATAATTCACCGAAAAAACAATCTTTAGAATATCTACCACTAAAGCCAATAAATGAACCAGAATTCTACAATAAAGATCATATTATGGGGAACCTCAACGACCTCCATATAAACTGGGAAAGTGACAGTGGTTTTGTTTTTTTTGTTTTTTTGCCAATAAGATCATTTACTTTTCCCAACGTATACAAGACCCGATAAGATTTACTGAACAGATCCGATAGATTAAGTAATGTA
The DNA here is from genome assembly GCF_029499605.1 of Hyla sarda. Taxonomy (NCBI): domain Eukaryota; kingdom Metazoa; phylum Chordata; class Amphibia; order Anura; family Hylidae; genus Hyla; species Hyla sarda. The sequence goes on along the minus strand of NC_079200.1, from coordinate 9,254,808 downwards.
CAGGGAACGTTTAGGAAACATTGACCATAACACAATACATTAACCCTTGTCTTTCCATAGGATGTTTTGTTGAGGAGCCACAAAAATACTGAATTCAGACGGAATTCCATCTTTTAGAGACGTCTTTAACCTCAATGACCTTTAATGGGGAAGGAGGCAATAAAAACCAAAAAGAATTTAAAGCACTAAAACCTGAAGGAGCATTAACCCCTAATGGTCCAGGCTACTTTTGGTTGTATGTTTGTTTTTTGTTGCATGTTCCTTTTTTTTTTTTCATTCTTTTATTTTCTCCATCTACAGGGCCATATAAGGGCTATTTTACTGTATATTGTAATAATTGTACTTTCTAATGATTCTCTTAATTTATATATATATATATATATATATATATATATATATATATAGGGGAATATGCAAAGCAGCTCATTACACAACCTTTTCAGGTAGTGTTCCCTGGTATCAGCTTAGCTCCTGTTAAGGAATATAAAAAGCTGAATGGGATATATGCCAAGCCAGACTACTCCCCAAAAGGGAAGTTTTGACCCATCTGCAGACAGCTGTTTCGGGTTTTTTGCCCCTCGTCAGTACAGAGCAGGGTGATCTGGCTTGGCTGTGGTGAGAGGCCTGAGGCTTTAAAAGGGGTCAGTACTTTATATATATAAAAGGGGTCAGTAGTGAGGAAAGTACTGACCCCTTTTATATATATATATATATATATATATATATTCCTTTTTTATTCCAATATCTATATAGGTTTATAAAGATAAATATAAAAAAATATATAAATAAAAAGTTTTGTTATTACGACGTTCACCGCGTGGTAAATCTGAGATGTTATATTTATTCTTGTGGTTGGTATGATTACAGCATACCCCTGTGTTCTAAGTGACTTACACCTCATTCACATTGGTGTCGGGCTCAGATATGTGGAGTTTCGTCAGCAATGACGTTTATTTTAGCGGGGGAAAAATTGTGCACGTGCTATTTTTTTTTTCTCTGGTAAACTACCAGATCTCTGACAGACTCCATTCAAGTTAATGGGATCCATCAGGAACCGGTGGACTCCATTGTGCTCTGCCCCATTTTTGTGATCGTTCGGTGCAAAAAAAAAAAAGAGCTGAACGTATCCCAGAACTAGATAGAGCACAATGGCAATGTAAGTGTCACGATCCCGGCTGGTAGGAGGTGGATCCTCTGTGCCAGAGAGGGATTGGCGTGGACCGTGCTAGTGGACCGGTTCTAAGTCACTACTGGTTTTCACCAGAGCCCGCCGCAAAGCGGGATGGTCTTGCTGCGGCGGTAGTGACCAGGTCGTATCCACTAGCAACGGCTCAACCTCTCTGGCTGCTGAAGATAGGCGCGGTACAAGGGATTAGACAGAAGCAAGGTCGGACGTAGCAGAAGGTCGGGGCAGGCAGCAAGGTTCGTAGTCAGGGTGGATAGCAGAAGTTCTGGTACACAGGCTTAGGACACACAAAACGCTTTCACTAGGCACAAGGGCAACAAGATCCGGCAAGGGAGTGCATGGGAGGAGGTCAGATATAGTCAGGGACCAGGTGGAAGCCAATTAAGCTAATTGGGCCAGGCACCAATCATTGGTGCACTGGCCCTTTAAGTCTCAGGGAGCTGGCGCGCGCGCGCCCTAGAGAGCGGAGCCGCGCGCGCCAGCACATGACAGCAGGGGACGGGAACGGGTAAGTGACCTGGGATGCGATTCGCGAGCGGGCACGTCCCGCTGTGCGAATCGCATCCCCGACGGCCATGACAGTGCAGCGCTCCCGGTCAGCGGGACCGACCGGGGCGCTGCGGAGAGAGAGACGCCGTACGCGCTCCGGGGAGGAGCGGGGACCCGGAGCGCTAGGCGTAACAGTACCCCCCCCCCCCCTTAGGTCTCCCCTTCTCTTTGTCCGGTAACTGCCCCCCCTGGGATGAGGACACCGGGAAAGGATGGAGGGATTCCTCAACGGCAGGCAGTACAGCAGGAGTGGGAATGGGGAGGGAGGGCAGAGGGCGAGGCCTGGCACGGGGCAGTGTGACACCAGGACGGGGGCCATGAGGAGGTACCGAGGCTTGCCTGACTGGACTGGGAGGGGGGGAGAGGCACTTCTTAAGGCGGGCAGAGTCCATAACGACCTTAGGGAGACCGGATACAGGAGGAACCACAGGGTCACGGCAGGGAGTACTGGGAACCGGTTTAAGGCAGTCCTTGAAGCAAGAGGTACCCCAGCTCTTGATCTCCCCTGTGGACCAATCCAGGGTTGGGGAATGGTGTTGAAGCCAGGGTAGTCCAAGGAGAATTTCAGAAGTGCAATTGGAGAGGACCAAAAACTCAATTTTCTCATGATGAGGTCCGATGCACATTAGGAGGGGCTTCGTGCGGAAACGCACGGTGCAATCCAACCTGGCTCCGTTGACCGCGGAAATGTGGAGTGGCTTGACAAGACGGGTCACCGGGATGCGGAATTTATTCACCAAGGACTCCCGAATAAAATTCCCAGAGGCACCAGAGTCCAGGCAGGCCACGGCTGAGAGGGAAGAGCTGGCTGAAGGAGAAATCCGTACAGGCACCGTGAGACGTGGAGAAGCCGACTTAGCATCAAGAGACGCCACACCCACGAGAGCTGGGTGCGAGCGTGCGTTTCCCAGACGTGGAGGACGGATGGGGCAATCCACCAAAAAATGTTCGGTACTGGCACAGTACAGACAAAGATTCTCTTCCTTACGGCGATTCCTCTCTTCCAGGGTCAGGCGAGACCGGTCCACTTGCATGGCCTCCTCGGCGGGAGGCCTAGGCGCAGATTGCAATGGAGACTGTGGGAGAGGTGTCCAGAGATCTAAGTCTTTTTCCTGGCGGAGCTCTTGATGTCTCTCAGAAAAACGCATGTCAATGCGAGTGGCTAGATGAATGAGTTCATGCAGGTTATCAGGAATTTCTCGTGCGGCCAGAACATCTTTAATGTTGCTGGATAGGCCTTTTTTAAAGGTCGCGCAGAGGGCCTCATTATTCCAGGAAAGTTCAGAAGCAAGAGTACGGAATTGTATGGCGTACTCGCCAACGGAAGAATTACCCTGGACCAGGTTCAGCAGGGCAGTCTCAGCAGAAGAGGCTCGGGCAGGTTCCTCAAAGACACTTCGAATTTCCGAGAAGAAGGAGTGTACAGAGGCAGTGACGGGGTCATTGCGGTCCCAGAGCGGTGTGGCCCATGACAGAGCTTTTCCAGACAGAAGGCTGACTACGAAAGCCACCTTAGACCTTTCAGTAGGAAACTGGTCCGACATCATCTCCAAGTGCAGGGAACATTGTGAAAGAAAGCCACGGCAAAAGTTAGAGTCCCCATCAAATTTGACCGGCAGGGACAAGCGGAGGCTAGGAGTGGCCACTCGCTGCGGAAGAGGTGCAGGAGCTGGCGGAGGAGATGGTTGCTGCTGCTGTAGCTGAGACTGAATCTGCTGTAGCTGCGACTGGAGTTGCTGAGTCATGGTGGTCAAGTACGACAGCTGGTGGTCTTGTTGGGCAATCTGTCGGGCTTGCTGGGCGACCAGTGTGGGGAGGTCGGCGACAACTGGCAGAGGAACTTCAGCGGGATCCATGGCCGGATCTACTGTCACGATCCCGGCTGGTAGGAGGTGGATCCTCTGTGCCAGAGAGGGATTGGCGTGGACCGTGCTAGTGGACCGGTTCTAAGTCACTACTGGTTTTCACCAGAGCCCGCCGCAAAGCGGGATGGTCTTGCTGCGGCGGTAGTGACCAGGTCGTATCCACTAGCAACGGCTCAACCTCTCTGGCTGCTGAAGATAGGCGCGGTACAAGGGATTAGACAGAAGCAAGGTCGGACGTAGCAGAAGGTCGGGGCAGGCAGCAAGGTTCGTAGTCAGGGTGGATAGCAGAAGTTCTGGTACACAGGCTTAGGACACACAAAACGCTTTCACTAGGCACAAGGGCAACAAGATCCGGCAAGGGAGTGCATGGGAGGAGGTCAGATATAGTCAGGGACCAGGTGGAAGCCAATTAAGCTAATTGGGCCAGGCACCAATCATTGGTGCACTGGCCCTTTAAGTCTCAGGGAGCTGGCGCGCGCGCGCCCTAGAGAGCGGAGCCGCGCGCGCCAGCACATGACAGCAGGGGACGGGAACGGGTAAGTGACCTGGGATGCGATTCGCGAGCGGGCGCGTCCCGCTGTGCGAATCGCATCCCCGACGGCCATGACAGTGCAGCGCTCCCGGTCAGCGGGACCGACCGGGGCGCTGCGGAGAGAGAGACGCCGTACGCGCTCCGGGGAGGAGCGGGGACCCGGAGCGCTAGGCGTAACAGTAAGCTAAGCCTTAAGTAACATGATAGATAAAACCTTATATCTAGTTCAGCCCTGAGCTCGCCCAGACGACTGTCCCTGCCTTTCTGCGGTGCCTACCTCCTTAATAGTATGGCCCCAACCCCACTGCCGGGTCATACTCTATTATAGTGGTAGGGGTAGTCCAATACAATGAACAAATAGTGTACAGATGTAAGGGAAGTAGGTCAGGACACAATGGGTTAACAGGCATACAACTATATACAAAATACAGGATCATAGTCAAGATTAGTCAGATGGTCCAATTCCAAACCTAGAGAGTTCGCAGTACAAATACAGAAAACAGAAGAATAGTCCAGTCACTTAGCCAAGGGTCAGGATACACAGGACAGATCAAGCAGTGAGCAATTCAGGATCTAGTGCAGAAAGAACTCAAACATAGGCAAAGAATAACAGACTGACTATATATATATATATTGTGACAGTGTGGCAAGGAAAGGGTGTATTTCCCTAGCTAACCCTTGAGTAACCTCCATTTGTGGCCTAATTAATGAGGTAGCAGAAAGGGGAAGTGTGTTTAAAAGGAAGTCACTGTAGAAGTATTGGAGAGAAAAAGCTGCGTTGGCGCTCCCAAGGAAGTAACCCGAGTCGTGGGTATTGATGCAAAATAATTTATTCTTACAGCATAAGAAATCAAAGAAAATAATAAATATAAAGCAAGACGCGTTTCGGGAGTCACAGCTCCCTTTTTCAAATGCAGGTGATACAGCAACCACCTGCAATTGAAAAAGGGAGCTGTGACTCCTGAAACGCGTCTTGCTTTATATTTATTATTTTCTTTGATTTCTTATGCTGTAAGAATAAATTATTTTGCATCAATACCCACGACTCGGGTTACTTCCTTGGGAGCGCCAACGCAGCTTTTTCTCTCCAATACTTCTACATTACTCTACGGACTCTCCTCTGGGCTCCGTCCTCATGCTGCTGGCCTGCATACCAAGCTACCATCACCAGCAAGGAACACGCTACCCCCACCTGGGTACCTACCTATACCGGATAAAGACCTACACCGCACCCGGCGCTACCTCCGCTTTTTTCCTCCATTTTATTGCTCTAAAAGGAAGTCAGACACTATAGTTGGTGCTCTCCCTAGAAGACCGCAAGCTGGCTGTAGGGGAGAGGCAGGGGTCCTGCTGCGGAACACACAGCCCGAGCTGTGAGTGGCCCCAAAGAGTGGTCTGGACGAGACACAGAGCAAGAGGCTCTGCAAACGCTGTGTGCGAACAGAGAGTAAAAGGTTGCAGGAGGCATAAGTTTAACTGGCCGGGAAGAGCCCACCAGTTGTTAGTCAGGGCACGCTGGATTGTTTAGTTAGTGACTAGACAGTCTAGGGTTTTGTTTGTTCCTGTTTTATGTTTTATTTATCCTGCAGCCTGTCTAATAAAGCTGACTTGCATAAAGTACTGTTGTTTGCCGGTTTATTGTGAGGAAACGTGTCCCGTGGTGGTGTCAAGGACGATCCCAGAGCTATCCTTACACTATATATATATATATTCCCCACCTAAGAAGGGCTTGTCATCCAAGCCTCCTGATTGGCCCAGGCATAATCACATCAATGCAAGGTGCATTGGCCAACTCAGTAGGAATTAACCCTTCTGCCAGACCCACTTATTGCCTATCTATACCCAGGACTGTATCTATAACAAGGGGGCATCTTCACAACACCAGCACAGACGGGTTCTCTACTGTAAGAGCAGTGAGACTGTGGAACTCTCTGCCAGAGTAAGTAGTCATTGGGATAATTATATTACAGGTTAGATTTGAAGCCAGGAAGGAGTCCTTTTTCCCCTAATGCAGAGTTTCTTAACCAGTGTTCCTCCAGCTGTTGAAAAACTACAAATCCCAGCATGCCCGGACAGCCGTTGGCTGTCCGGGCATGCTGGGAGATGTAGTTTTACAACAGCTGGAGGCACGTTGGTTGGGAAACCCTTCCCTAATTGTTTTTGCCTTATTTATTTTTTTTACTATTACAAAACGTTACTATTCCTTGACAATTGAACGTAGAAGCTGACCAGACGTGAGCGATTAACACCGACCCACCCACGGCCTTGTGCCAAAATCAGTCGTGTGGGTATACATGTGATGCACTTATTTATGAGTGCGGTTACATACGTGTGTGTGTTAAGTAAGTTTGTGCCTCTTCGGGTATCTTTATGTTAATCTTTATGTCTCAGCCCTGTGTCTGCTTCCTGCCCCCCCCCCCCCTTCTCTCTTACACACAAACTGGAAGTCACATGATTTCTTCGATGTTTACTCGTAAGCAGACCTCCCCGTCACCTGTACTCATCGTGGTTGTTGGACGATGACTGAAAAAAAAAAAAAGTGCGTCGTAAACAATACGGTTGTCACTTTCTAAATTTCCGCTATACTCTGTGTTGCGATTTCGGCGCTGTGATGATGTCTTTGTCGCAATTATAAAACGTTTTCACTAAATGAAGAGCAAAAGAGTGTCTAAAGAAGTTCTCTTCACCAAAACAGATACAAAAAATAAGTCGACTTTAATATGGTCTATGATTAGGAATACTGTGGAAACCCGTCAGGCTATGTGAACATGCTTTTAACCGAATGTAATAAAGCAAAATGTTTTATCGGATGGTGTAGTCGCGACTGTATTACTTTACAAGTTATCTTTTGCATCTGCTGTGGTGAAGAGAAGTCGACTTGAATATGGTCTATGATTAGGACAACTGTCAAAACCCGTCAAGCCTTTCTATTTGTCTGTCCTGGCAATGCGAACATGCTTTGAACCTGATGTAGTAAAGAAAGAAGTTTTATTGTATGGTGTAGTCTGCTGGACACCGTTCTTCAGCAGACTTTATGATTAAGACAACTGTCGAAACACGTCAAAGCCTAGTTGTCGTCTATCCTGGCTATGTGAACATGCTTTGAACCTGATATAATAAAGCAGTTGGGTCATGTATGTGCTGGACACCTTTCTTCCTATCAGCAGACTTTATTGAATAGGATAACGGGCTTCAGCACCAGCAGGATCCTTACTCAGGGGCACCAGTCAACACCTCTCCGTGTTCAGTGTGGCTTCCACATTCCACATGCATCTATTTAATAAGTCAACATCGTCACTTTTGGTCAATGACTGAAAATCTATGTTTGTGACATAAACAAGGATGGTAATCAGAATAAATACTCTTGGCACAAATACAGTTGTCACTCTCTAAATTTCTGAGGGTCTAAAGAAGTACTATTTACCAAAACAGATACAAAAGATGAGTTGACTTAATTAAATATGGTCTATGATTAAGACAACTGTCGAAACCCATCAGGCCTATCTATTTGTCTGTCCTGGCTATGTGAACATGCTGTGAACCTGATGTAGTCAAGCAAGAAGTTTTATAGAATCTTGTAGTCTGCTGGACACCATTTTCTTATCAGCAGACTCAATTGAATTAAATAACGGGTTTCAGCTCCAGCATGAGCCTTACTCAGGTGCACCGTTAAAACACCTCTAGGTGTTCAGTGTGGTTTCCACATGCATCTACTGGTGGATCTAAGGAAGGTGTATGCGAGCGGCGAAATGCGTTGTCACCTTTAATTAAATTGACATTGTCGCTGTTGGACAATGATTGAAAATCCATTATTGCGTCATAAACAAGGATGGTAAACGGAAAAAATACTCTTGTCACAAATGCAGTTGTCACTGTATAAATTTCTGCTATACACTGTGTTGCAATTTTGGTGCCAACGGTGGCCGTGATGATATTTTTGTTGCATTTATAAAATATTTTTGATAAATGAAGAGCAAAAGAGGGTCTGAAGAATTACTCTTCCCCAAAACAGATACAAAAGATAAGTCGACTTGAATGTGGTCTATGATTAAGACATCTGTCGAAACCTGTCAAGCCTATCTATTTGTCTGACCTGGTTATATGAACAGGCTTTGAACCTGATGTAGTAAAGCAGGAAGTTTTATAGAATTGTATAGTCTGCTGGACACCTTTCTTCTTATCAGCAGACTTAATTGAATAGAATAACGGGTTTCAGCACCAGCATGAGCCTTACTCAGGTGCACAGTTCAACACCTCTTGGTTTGAGCACAACAGAAGTATATGAAGGCACACTGAATGGTGGAGCTGAGGAAGGTGCATGTGAGAGCCGAAATGTGGTGTTCTCTCCATGTCCATGTGCCGCAGTGCAGTCTGATTGAGTCCTAGAGTAGCACAACTCTATGGGGGAGATTTATCAAAACCTGTGTAGAGGACGAGTGGTGCAGTTGCCCATAGCAACCAATCAGATCGCTTCTTTCATTTTTAAAGAGGCCTGTGAAAAATGAAAGATCTAATTTGTTGCTATGGGAAACTGCACCGCTCTTCCTCTACACAGGCTTTGATAAATCTCTCCTGTAAATTTAGTAGACACTTCAATTGCTTATGGCTAAGATACAGATGAGGGGACAGTAATAACTGGCACACCGTGGAATGGGGGGATGAAGGGACACTTAAGACTGTGATACTGTGACACAAGAAAAATGAGGGGAAACTAATGACCGTGACACAGGGGGAAGGAGGGGACACTAATGACTGAAACAGGGAGAGATAAGGGGACAGTAATGAATGTGGCACAGAAGAGATGAGGGGACACTAATGACTATGACACAGAAGAGATGAGGGGACACTAATGACTGTGACACCAAAGAGATGAGGGGACACTAATGAATGTGACACAAAAAAGATGAGGGGACACTTAAGACTGTAATTCAGGGGAGATGAGGGGACACTAATGACTGTGATGCAGGGAAAGATGATGGGACACTAAAGACTGTGACACAGGAGAGATGTGGGGACACTGATGACTGTGACACAAGAAAGATGATGGGACACTAAAGACTGTGACACAGGAGAGATGTGGGGACACTGATGACCGTGACACAGGGGGAAGAATGAGGGGACACTAATGACTGTGAAACAGGGAGAGATGAGGGGATTGTAATTACTGTGACACAGAAGAGGGGAGGGGAAACCTATGACTGTAACACAGGTAGATGAGGGGACACTAATGACTGTGACACAGGGAGAGATGAGGGGACACTAATGACTGTGACAGGGAGAGATGAGGGGACACTAATGACTGACACACAAAGGAGAGATGAGGGGACACTAGTGACTGACACAGGGAGAGATGAGGGGACACTAATGAATGTGGCACAGAAGAGATGAGGGGACACTAATGACTGTGACACAGAAGAGATGAGGGGACACTAATGAATGTGACACAAAAAAGATGAGGGGACACATAAGACTGTAATTCGGGGGAGATGAGGGGACACTAATGACTGTGACACAAGAAAGATGATGGGACACTAATGACTGTGAAACAGGGAGAGATGAGGGGACACTAATGACTGTGACACAGGGAGAGATGAGGGTACACTAATGACTGTGACACGGAGAGATGAGGGGACACTAATGACTGTGACACAGGGAGAGATGAGGGGACACTAATGACTGGGACACAGGGAGAGATGAGGGGACACTAATGACTGTGACACGGAGAGATGAGAGGACACTAATGACTGTGACACAGGGAGAGATGAGGGGACACTAATGACTGTGACACAGGAGAGATGAGGGGACACTAATGACTGTGACACAGGGAAAGATGAGGGGACACTAATGACTGTGACACAGGGAGAGATGAGGGGACACTAATGACTGTGACACAGGGAGAGATGAGGGGACACTAATGACTGTGACACAGGAGAGATGAGAGGACACTAATGACTGTGACACAGGAGAGATGAGGGGACACTAATGACTGTGACATGGGGAGAGATGAGGGGACACTAATGACTGTGACACAGGAGAGATGAGGGGACACTAATGACTGTGACACAGGGAGAGATGAGGGGACACTAATGACTGTGACACAGGAGAGATGAGGGGACACTAATGACTGTGACACAGGGAAAGATGAGGGGACACTAATGACTGTGACACAGGGAGAGATGAGGGGACACTAATGACTGTGACACAGGGAGAGATGAGGGGACACTAATGACTGTGACACAGGAGAGATGAGAGGACACTAATGACTGTGACACAGGAGAGATGAGGGGACACTAATGACTGTGACACAGGAGAGATGAGAGGACACTAATGACTGTGACACAGGAGAGATGAGGGGACACTAATGACTGTGACATGGGGAGAGATGAGGGGACACTAATGACTGTGACACAGGAGAGATGAGGGGACACTAATGACTGTGACACAGGGAGAGATGAGGGGACACTAATGACTGTGACACAGGAGAGATGAGGGGACACTAATGACTGTGACACAGGGAAAGATGAGGGGACACTAATGACTGTGACACAGGGAGAGATGAGGGGACACTAATGACTGTGACACAGGGAGAGATGAGGGGACACTAATGACTGTGACACAGGAGAGATGAGAGGACACTAATGACTGTGACACAGGAGAGATGAGGGGACACTAATGACTGTGACAAAGGGAGAGATGAGGGGACAATAATGACTGTGACACAGGGAAAGATGAGGGGACACTAATGACTGTGACACAGGGAGAGATGAGGGGACACTAATGACTGTGACACAGGGAGAGATGAGGGGACACTAATGACTGTGACACAGGAGAGATGAGAGGACACTAATGACTGTGACACAGGGAGAGATGAGGGGACACTAATGACTGTGACACAGGAGAGATGAGGGGACACTAATGACTGTGACACAGGGAGAGATGAGGGGACACTAATGACTGTGACACAGGAGAGATGAGGGGACACTAATGACTGTGACACAGGGAGAGATGAGGGGACACTATTGACTGTGACACAGGGAGAGAGATGAGGGGACACTAATGACTGTGACACAGGGAGAGATGAGGGGACACTAATGACTGTGACACAGGGAGAGATGAGGGGACACTATTGACTGTGACACAGGGAGAGAGATGAGGGGACACTAATGACTGTGACACAGGGAGAGATGAGGGGACACTAATGACTGTGACACAGGGAGAGATGAGGGGACACTATTGACTGTGACACAGGGAGAGAGATGAGGGGACACTAATGACTGTGACACAGGGAGAGATGGCTCCTAGATTCATAACAAATGTGTAAAGCCCTGACATAACTCAAAAATAGTAAAAATAAATAAATAAATAAAAAAAGTTGGAATACCCCTTTAAGAATAAGAAAAGTGAGATGCTCCCCATAGAGGAGTGTGAGAGGATTCCTGACCTGTAGAGATAAGATGTGACTGCGCTGTTTATATTCGGGAGAGATTAGAGCGAAGGCCGAAACCTTCACCAATAACAATGAGGGCGACGGATGGAATTGTTTGGGTACCTAACATTTCATAGACAGCAGCTACTCAGGCAGTGTTTCCCAACCGGGGTGCCTCCAGCTGTTGCAAAACTACAACTCCCAGCATGCCCGGACAGCCAACGGCTGTCCGGGCATGCTGGGAGTTGTAGTTTTGCAACAGCTGGAGGCACACTGGTCAGGGAAACACTGCAGCAACTGTATCTTAGCCATAAGCAATATTGAGGATTATCAATGCGTAAAACATGGCCGCTTGTTTCTCTTGCGCGACAAATAAAAAAGTATATTTGTGGGGGATATTATTATAATTTTTTTTTTATTTACAACATTTGGGGGTGTTTTGTTTTTACTCAATGGACTTTACGGTAAAAAAGACTCAATGGGGGAAGATTTATCAAAACCTGTGCAGAGGAGGAGTTGTCCAGTTGCCCATAGCAACCAATCAGATCGCTTCTTTCAAGGCCCCTGCAAAGTGAAAGTAGAGATCTGATTGGTTGCTATGGGCAACTGGACAACTCCTCCTCTGCACAGGTTTTGATAAATCTTCCCCCAGTATCTTTACTCCATACGATTAATACGATACCCAATTTATAAAGGTATTAAAGAAAAAATAATAAAAAAATTTTTTTTATTATTATTATTATTTTTTTTTTTGATGGGATTTTTTTAAAATGATTTTTTATTTATTTTATTAATACATTTTTTTTTAAAAAGTTTAAAAAAATAAAGAAAAAAATAGATGTGGATAAACATACGCTCGCTGGATACCTTTTCACTCAGCCCATGAGGTATATGTAAGTCATGGGTCAGGAAGGGGTTAAAAAGCGTAACGTTCAGCTTTTTAACCCCTTCCCGAACCATGACTACACATATACGTGACGGGCTGGGCGAGGAGTTATTCTGCATTAGAAAGACAGAGATGATTTAAAAAAAAAAAAAAAAAACAGCGCCAGCCCTGTCTTCAGGTTGTGTGCGGTATTGCGGCTTAGGCTGCGTTCACACGGCCGTCTAGACCCGTCCCTTTCTTCTCCCGTCAAAAATAAAAACAGATTTTTTTTTTTTAATTGTTATCCCTTTGTATACGTTATAAATAAATAATTAAAACATTTTTTTGCAGAATGAAAAATAATCCCCTCCCCTAATATAAATTAAAATCTCATAAAAATTTTCATTTTTTATTTTTTGAGAAATAAAAAAAAACTGTAAAAAAAAAAAAAAAAAAAAAGAAATTTGGTATTGCCGTGTGCGGAATTGTCAGAACTATTAGAAAATTTGAATATAATGTTTATTACCCCCCGTTCTATAAATGGCGTATATGTAAAAAAAAAAAAAAACACCATAATTGGAAAAAAAATGTTATATAAAGCAATCAAAAAGTCCCAGTTAAACAAAAATGGTACCGAAAAAAAAAATAATAATAATAATAACAAAAATATTGGGGTCAGAAGAGGGGATTTTAAGAAAACAAAATGTTGTTTAAAATAATTTTTTTTTTTTAACTAGTAAAAATAATAGAAAAACAATGTAAACATGGGAATCATTTTTATCCTCTTGACCCAAAGGATGGAGATAACTTGTCATGTGCGCTGCGTAAAAACAAAAGCCCCCAAAAGTTGCAAAATGGCATTTTTTTTCCACTTGTGACCACAAATCTAATTATTATTATTATTTTTATTTTTTTGCGTGCGATAAAACGAGTGATGTCCTTACAAGGTACAATTGGTCCCGCAAAAAACAAGCCCTCATATGGGTCTGTAGGGAGGAAGCGAGGAGGGAAAAAAAAGTGCTTTGTCCCTAAGGGTTAATCAATACACTTTAGAAAGATAAAACCAGAAAACACAGAAAAAAAAATAATAATTAAAACTATGATAATAAAGCTAAACTGTCGCACCCGCCATTAGAGGCGCTGTTCACATTATGTCAAACTAAACAACGCAGCTAAAAAGTTCACGGTCACTCCGCCTGGCCCCACCCCCTCCATGCTGAGCGCTGATTGGCTGCTCCGTGAACCTCCCTCCAATAAGATCACGTCCTGCAGCGCTGTCAGCTGTTGCTAGCAGGGAAGAGGGCGTCTTATTCGTCGCCTGATTGGCTGCCACTTATCACGTGGCGTCACTTTTGCGACAGCTTTCTGTGGTAACTGTGCTCTTCGCTCTCAAGTCGGAACCAAGTGCAGGCTGCTGAATGTGAGGACGGTTCCTAATTATCGAGGCACCGAAGTAGCTGATATTGTTACGCCTGTGATTATTAATAAAGTTTTGTAAATGCGCATCTGAGATTGTCGGTTGACGTGAACATCGTACTTGAACCTAGAGCTCCAGGTGTCACGTGTATGTTGAATGCGCATGAGCAGCCATTTTGCCGTAGTTCCATTTCCTTTCTAAATATTACTATTGGTCTCCAAGAAAATGTCTGCAGCACATTGAGCTAGGGACACCTGTTACTTAGGACGTCTCTCGGGGTAGTAAACAGAACTACTCGGAGGGCATTACAGTAGGTGTTGTTAGAATGTGAGTACTGGACATGCGCAGATGTCAGAGCCAGCTCTGCGTGCGCGGCCGGGGGCGTGGTGCTGAGTGACGGCTCGTTACCCTAGGCAGGTGGCGCTGCGGAGCGGGCTGAGGATCTCCGGCAGAGCCGTCTGGATCTCGCACAGAAGCGCAGCCAATGCTCTCCGGACCCGCGGATTAAATGTGCAGCGGGCGGAGAAGGAGGGAAAACAACGAGACTCGACCCCTCGTCCTCCTCCCCTGGGGGAAGCCGGGACCGAACACCTCCCTGGGGGGAGAGGCTGCGGCTGGGTCCCCCTGAGGTAAGGAGCCGCGGGGAGTGGGAGCTGTCAGCTGGAGTGTGCGGGGCCACAGAGTGCGGGACTGTGTGCGGAGGAGAGGGGGGTGTACTGTGTGTGAGGACTGTCACTGTGTGTGAGGACTGTCACTGTGTGTGTGTGAGGACTGTCACTGTGTGTGTGTGAGGACTGTCACTGTGTGTGTGTGAGGACTGTCACTGTGTGTGTGTGAGGACTGTCACTGTGTGTGAGGACTGTCACTGTGTGTGTGTGAGGACTGTCACTGTGTGTGTGAGGACTGTCACTGTGTGTGAGGACTGTCACTGTGTGTGAGGACTGTCACTGTGTGTGAGGACTGTCACTGTGTGTGTGAGGACTGTCACTGTGTGTGAGGACTGTCACTGTGTGAGGACTGTCACTGTGTGTGTGAGGACTGTCACTGTGTGTGAGGACTGTCACTGTGTGTGAGGACTGTCACTGTGTGTGAGGACTGTCACTGTGTGTGAGGACTGTCACTGTGTGTGAGGACTGTCACTGTGTGTGAGGACTGTCACTGTGTGTGTGTGAGGACTGTCACTGTGTGTGTGAGGACTGTCACTGTGTGTGAGGACTGTCACTGTGTGTGAGGACTGTCACTGTGTGTGTGAGGACTGTCACTGTGTGTGAGGACTGTCACTGTGTGTGAGGACTGTCACTGTGTGTGAGGACTGTCACTGTGTGTGAGGACTGTCACTGTGTGTGTGTGAGGACTGTCACTGTGTGTGTGTGAGGACTCTCACTGTGTGTGTGTGAGGACTGTCACTGTGTGTGAGGACTGTCACTGTGTGTGTGAGGACTGTCACTGTGTGTGAGGACTGTCACTGTGTGTGAGGACTGTCACTGTGTGTGTGAGGACTGTCACTGTGTGTGTGAGGACTGTCACTGTGTGTGTGAGGACTGTCACTGTGTGTGTGAGGACTGTCACTGTGTGTGTGAGGACTGTCACTGTGTGTGAGGACTGTCACTGTGTGTGTGAGGACTGTCACTGTGTGTGAGGACTGTCACTGTGTGTGAGGACTGTCACTGTGTGTGAGGACTGTCACTGTGTGTGAGGACTGTCACTGTGTGTGAGGACTGTCACTGTGTGTGTGAGGACTGTCACTGTGTGTGTGAGGACTGTCACTG
Organism: Hyla sarda; assembly: GCF_029499605.1. Taxonomy (NCBI): domain Eukaryota; kingdom Metazoa; phylum Chordata; class Amphibia; order Anura; family Hylidae; genus Hyla; species Hyla sarda. The sequence goes on along the minus strand of NC_079200.1, from coordinate 9,239,199 downwards.
TGTGTGTGAGGACTGTCACTGTGTGTGAGGACTGTCACTGTGTGTGAGGACTGTCACTGTGTGTGAGGACTGTCACTGTGTGTGTGTGAGGACTGTCACTGTGTGTGTGAGGACTGTCACTGTGTGTGTGAGGACTGTCACTGTGTGTGAGGACTGTCACTGTGTGTGAGGACTGTCACTGTGTGTGAGGACTGTCACTGTGTGTGAGGACTGTCACTGTGTGTGAGGACTGTCACTGTGTGTGAGGACTGTCACTGTGTGTGTGTGAGGACTGTCACTGTGTGTGTGAGGACTGTCACTGTGTGTGAGGACTGTCACTGTGTGTGAGGACTGTCACTGTGTGTGTGAGGACTGTCACTGTGTGTGAGGACTGTCACTGTGTGTGAGGACTGTCACTGTGTGTGAGGACTGTCACTGTGTGTGAGGACTGTCACTGTGTGTGTGTGAGGACTGTCACTGTGTGTGTGTGAGGACTCTCACTGTGTGTGTGTGAGGACTGTCACTGTGTGTGAGGACTGTCACTGTGTGTGTGAGGACTGTCACTGTGTGTGTGAGGACTGTCACTGTGTGTGTGAGGACTGTCACTGTGTGTGTGAGGACTGTCACTGTGTGTGTGAGGACTGTCACTGTGTGTGTGAGGACTGTCACTGTGTGTGAGGACTGTCACTGTGTGTGTGAGGACTGTCACTGTGTGTGAGGACTGTCACTGTGTGTGAGGACTGTCACTGTGTGTGAGGACTGTCACTGTGTGTGAGGACTGTCACTGTGTGTGAGGACTGTCACTGTGTGTGAGGACTGTCACTGTGTGTGTGAGGACTGTCACTGTGTGTGTGAGGACTGTCACTGTGTGTGTGAGGACTGTCACTGTGTGTGAGGACTGTCACTGTGTGTGAGGACTGTCACTGTGTGTGAGGACTGTCACTGTGTGTGTGTGAGGACTGTCACTGTGTGTGAGGACTGTCACTGTGTGTGTGAGGACTGTCACTGTGTGTGAGGACTGTCACTGTGTGTGAGGACTGTCACTGTGTGTGAGGACTGTCACTGTGTGTGAGGACTGTCACTGTGTGTGAGGACTGTCACTGTGTGTGAGGACTGTCACTGTGTGTGAGGACTGTCACTGTGTGTGTGAGGACTGTCACTGTGTGTGTGTGAGGACTGTCACTGTGTGTGTGTGAGGACTGTCACTGTGTGTGTGAGGACTGTCACTGTGTGTGTGAGGACTGTCACTGTGTGTGTGTGAGGACTGTCACTGTGTGTGAGGACTGTCACTGTGTGTGTGAGGACTGTCACTGTGTGTGTGAGGACTGTCACTGTGTGTGAGGACTGTCACTGTGTGTGAGGACTGTCACTGTGTGTGAGGACTGTCACTGTGTGTGAGGACTGTCACTGTGTGTGAGGACTGTCACTGTGTGTGTGAGGACTGTCACTGTGTGTGTGAGGACTGTCACTGTGTGTGTGAGGACTGTCACTGTGTGTGTGAGGACTGTCACTGTGTGTGTGAGGACTGTCACTGTGTGTGTGAGGACTGTCACTGTGTGTGTGAGGACTGTCACTGTGTGTGTGAGGACTGTCACTGTGTGTGTGAGGACTGTCACTGTGTGTGTGAGGACTGTCACTGTGTGTGTGTGAGGACTGTCACTGTGTGTGTGTGAGGACTGTCACTGTGTGTGTGTGAGGACTGTCACTGTGTGTGTGTGAGGACTGTCACTGTGTGTGTGTGAGGACTGTCACTGTGTGTGTGTGAGGACTGTCACTGTGTGTGTGTGAGGACTGTCACTGTGTGTGTGTGAGGACTGTCACTGTGTGTGTGTGTGAGGACTGTCACTGTGTGTGTGTGTGAGGACTGTCACTGTGTGTGTGTGTGAGGACTGTCACTGTGTGTGTGTGTGAGGACTGTCACTATGTGTGTGTGAGGACTGTCACTATGTGTGTGTGTGTGTGAGGACTGTCACTGTGTGTGTGTGTGTGAGGACTGTCACTGTGTGTGTGAGGACTGTCACTGTGTGTGTGAGGACTCACTGTGTGTGTGAGGACTGTCACTGTGTGTGTGAGGACTGTCACTGTGTGTGTGAGGACTGTCACTGTGTGTGTGAGGACTCACTGTGTGTGTGAGGACTGTCACTGTGTGTGTGAGGACTGTCACTGTGTGTGTGAGGACTGTCACTGTGTGTGTGAGGACTGTCACTGTGTGTGTGTGTGTGTGTGTGAGAGGACTGTCACTGTGTGTGTGTGTGAGGACTGTCACTGTGTGAGGACTGTCACTGTGTGTGTGAGGACTGTCACTGTCACTGTGTGTGTGAGGACTGTCACTGTGTGTGTGTGAGGACTGTCACTGTGTGTGTGTGTGAGGACTGTCACTGTGTGTGTGTGTGTGAGGACTGTCACTGTGTGTGTGTGTGTGAGGACTGTCACTGTGTGTGTGTGTGTGAGGACTGTCACTGTGTGTGTGAGGACTGTCACTGTGTGTGTGAGGACTGTTACTGTGTGTGTGTGTGAGGACTGTCACTGTGTGTGTGTGTGTGTGTGTGAGGACTGTCACTGTGTGTGTGAGGACTGTCACTGTGTGTGTGTGTGTGTGTGAGGACTGTCACTGTGTGTGTGTGTGTGTGTGTGTGTGTGTGTGAGGACTGTCACTGTGTGTGTGTGTGAGGACTGTCACTGTGTGTGTGTGTGTGTGAGGACTGTCACTGTGTGTGTGTGTGTGTGTGAGGACTGTCACTGTGTGTGTGTGAGGACTGTCACTGTGTGTGTGTGAGGACTGTCACTGTGTGTGTGTGAGGACTGTCACTGTGTGTGTGTGAGGACTGTCACTGTGTGTGTGTGAGGACTGTCACTGTGTGTGTGTGAGGACTGTCACTGTGTGTGTGTGAGGACTGTCACTATGTGTGTGTGAGGACTGTCACTGTGTGTGTGTGTGTGTGTGAGGACTGTCACTGTGTGTGTGTGTGTGTGAGGACTGTCACTGTGTGTGTGAGGACTCACTGTGTGTGTGAGGACTGTCACTGTGTGTGTGAGGACTGTCACTGTGTGTGTGAGGACTGTCACTGTGTGTGTGAGGACTGTCACTGTGTGTGTGAGGACTGTCACTGTGTGTGTGTGTGTGTGAGAGGACTGTCACTGTGTGTGTGTGTGAGGACTGTCACTGTGTGAGGACTGTCACTGTGTGTGTGAGGACTGTCACTGTCACTGTGTGTGTGAGGACTGTCACTGTGTGTGTGAGGACTGTCACTGTGTGTGTGTGTGTGAGGACTGTCACTGTGTGTGTGTGTGTGAGGACTGTCACTGTGTGTGTGAGGACTGTCACTGTGTGTGTGAGGACTGTCACTGTGTGTGTGTGTGAGGACTGTCACTGTGTGTGTGTGTGTGTGTGTGTGTGAGGACTGTCACTGTGTGTGTGTGTGTGTGAGGACTGTCACTGTGTGTGTGTGTGAGGACTGTCACTGTGTGTGTGTGTGTGTGTGTGTGTGAGGACTGTCACTGTGTGTGTGTGTGAGGACTGTCACTGTGTGTGTGTGTGAGGACTGTCACTGTGTGTGTGTGTGTGAGGACTGTCACTGTGTGTGTGTGTGTGTGTGTGAGGACTGTCACTGTGTGTGTGTGTGTGTGTGTGAGGACTGTCACTGTGTGTGTGTGTGAGGACTGTCACTGTGTGTGTGTGTGAGAACTGTCACTGTGTGTGTGTGTGAGGACTGTCACTGTGTGTGTGTGTGAGGACTGTCACTGTGTGTGTGTGTGTGTGAGGACTGTCACTGTGTGTGTGTGAGGACTGTCACTGTGTGTGTGTGAGGACTGTCACTGTGTGTGTGTGTGAGGACTGTCACTGTGTGTGTGTGTGTGTGAGGACTGTCACTGTGTGTGTGTGAGGACTGTCACTGTGTGTGTGTGTGTGAGGACTGTCACTGTGTGTGTGTGTGTGAGGACTGTCACTGTGTGTGTGTGTGAGGACTGTCACTGTGTGTGTGTGTGAGGACTGTCACTGTGTGTGTGTGTGAGGACTGTCACTGTGTGTGTGTGAGGACTGTCACTGTGTGTGTGAGGACTGTCACTGTGTGTGTGTGTGAGGACTGTCACTGTGTGTGTGTGTGAGGACTGTCACTGTGTGTGTGTGAGGACTGTCACTGTGTGTGTGTGAGGACTGTCACTGTGTGTGTGTGTGAGGACTGTCACTGTGTGTGTGTGTGTGTGTGTGAGGACTGTCACTGTGTGTGTGTGTGAGGACTGTCACTGTCACTGTGTGAGGACTGTCACTGTCACTGTGTGAGGACTGTCACTGTCACTGTGTGAGGACTGTCACTGTCACTGTGTGAGGACTGTCACTGTGTGTGTGTGTGAGGACTGTCACTGTGTGTGTGTGTGTGTGTGAGGACTGTCACTGTGTGCGGAGGAGAGGGGGTGTATTGTGTGTGTGTGTGTGAGGACTGTCACTGTGTGTGAGGACTGTCACTGTGTGTGAGGACTGTCACTGTGTGTGTGAGGACTGTCACTGTGTGTGTGTGTGAGGACTGTCACTGTGTGTGTGTGAGGACTGTCACTGTGTGTGTGTGAGGACTGTCACTGTGTGTGTGTGAGGACTGTCACTGTGTGTGTGTGTGTGTGAGGACTGTCACTGTGTGTGTGTGTGAGGACTGTCACTGTGTGTGTGTGAGGACTGTCACTGTGTGTGTGAGGACTGTCACTGTGTGTGTGTGTGTGAGGACTGTCACTGTGTGTGTGTGTGAGGACTGTCACTGTGTGTGTGTGTGAGGACTGTCACTGTGTGTGTGTGTGTGTGTGTGTGAAGACTGTCACTGTGTGTGTGTGAAGACTGTCACTGTGTGTGTGTGAGGACTGTCACTGTGTGTGTGTGTGAGGACTGTCACTGTGTGAGGACTGTCACTGTCACTGTGTGAGGACTGTCACTGTCACTGTGTGAGGACTGTCACTGTGTGTGTGTGTGTGAGGACTGTCACTGTGTGCGGAGGAGAGGGGGTGTATTGTGTGTGTGTGTGTGTGTGTGTGAGGACTGTCACTGTGTGTGAGGACTGTCACTGTGTGTGAGGACTGTCACTGTGTGTGAGGACTGTCACTGTGTGTGAGGACTGTCACTGTGTGTGAGGACTGTCACTGTGTGTGTGTGTGAGGACTGTCACTATGTGTGTGTGAGGACTGTCACTGTGTGTGTGTGTGAGGACTGTCACTATGTGTGTGTGAGGACTGTCACTGTGTGTGTGTGTGTGAGGACTGTCACTGTGTGTGTGAGGACTGTCACTGTGTGTGTGTGTGTGTGTGTGTGAGGACTGTCACTGTGTGTGAGGACTGTCACTGTGTGTGAGGACTGTCACTGTGTGTGAGGACTGTCACTGTGTGTGAGGACTGTCACTGTGTGTGAGGACTGTCACTGTGTGTGTGTGAGGACTGTCACTGTGTGTGTGTGAGGACTGTCACTGTGTGTGTGTGAGGACTGTCACTGTGTGTGTGTGAGGACTGTCACTGTGTGTGTGTGAGGACTGTCACTGTGTGTGTGTGAGGACTGTCACTGTGTGTGAGGACTGTCACTGTGTGTGTGTGAGGACTGTCACTGTGTGTGTGTGAGGACTGTCACTGTGTGTGTGTGTGAGGACTGTCACTGTGTGTGTGTGTGAGGACTGTCACTGTGTGTGTGTGTGTGTGAGGACTGTCACTGTGTGTGTGTGTGTGTAATGACTGTCACCCTGTGTGGAGAGGGCTGTACAGTGTGTGTTGTGTGTAAAGACTGTCACCTGTATGGGGTGGGGATGTACACTTGTTGTGGTTTTGTATGTGCACTCTGTGTGTGTGTCATGCTACGTTAGTCAATAGACCATTACGTTTGTGTAATGACTGTCACACTGCGTATTTGTGTGTAAGGGTTGTCACGCTGATAGTGCGCACAGAGACTGTCACACAGCACATGTGTAATTGCTGCTTAGTGTTATATTTGCCTGAAAATCCTGTGTGTAGTGAACAGCAGGTTGTATGGGACGTGTAGTCTGTGTACGGGTGGGTGTGTAAGGCTTGTCTTCAGACTGAATGGGTTGTGTAGACACTTGTTGTGTAGACACTTGTTGTGTAGACACTTGTTGTGATTTGTTGTCATCCTGTATCTTTTTCCCTGGATCATTTGTTATGGAGGGCACCCTAAATGTTTGCTGAGGATTTATCTGCCGAGATCTACAGGTAAAATCTGCAGCAGTTCTGCCCTGTGTGAATTTGACTGTAAGGAGTTTATTGATCTTATGGTGATCTCGTGGTGATCTCAGTGAGTTGTGATCTTATGGTAATCTCGTTGTGATCTTATAGTGATCTCAGTGAGTTGTGATCTTATGGTGATCTCAGTGAGTTGTGATCTTATGTTGATCTCGTAGTGATCTCAGTGAGTTGTGATCTCCCTCCTGAAGTCGCCATTGTGGTCTCCTGGTGAGTTTGGATGTTTTGATGTCTCTTTTGTTTGTCATATAGTGCAGGGGTGAGACTGAAAGATTTTAACAGGTTACTATGTGCTGTATCAGGGGCAACCTACGATACCATAACCAACCTCAGTACATGTACTACGATACCATAACTGTCACGATTCGGCTTGCAGGTAGTGGATCCTCTGTGCCAGAGAGGGATTGGCGTGGACCGTGCTAGTGGACCGGTTCTAAGCCACTACTGGTTTTCACCAGAGCCCGCCGCAAAGCGGGATGGTCTTGCTGCGGCGGTAGTGACCAGGTCGTATCCACTAGCAACGGCTCACCTCTCTGGCTGCTGAAGATAGGCGCGGTACAAGGGAGTAGGCAGAAGCAAGGTCAGACGTAGCAGAAGGTCGGGGGCAGGCGGCAAGGTTCGTAGTCAGGATGGGTCGCAGAAGTTCAGGTACACAGGCTTTGGACACACTAAACGCTTTCACTGGCACAAGGCAACAAGATCCGGCAAGGGAGTGCATGGGAGGAGGTCAGATAAAGGCAGGGAGCAGATGGGAGCCAATTAAGCTAATTGGGCCAGGCACCAATCATTGGTGCGCTGGCCCTTTAAGTCGCAGAGAGCTGGCGCGCGCGCGCCCTAGAGAGCGGAGCCGCGCGCGCCAGCAGATGACAGCAGGGGACCGGGACGGGTAAGTGACCTGGGATGCGATTCGCGAGCGGGCGCGTCCCGCTGTGCGAACCGCATCCCCGACGGCCATGACAGTGCAGCGCTCCCGGTCAGCGGGACTGACCGGGGCGCTGCGGGGAGAGAGACGCCGTGAGCGCTCCGGGGAGGAGCGGGGACCCGGAGCGCTAGGCGTAACAGTACCCCCCCCCTTAGGTCTCCCCTTTTCTTTGACCGGCAACTGCCTCCCCTGGGATGAGGACACCGGGAAAAAATGGAGGGTTTCCTCAACGGCAGGCAGTACAGCAGGAGTGGGAATGGGGAGGGAGGGCAGAGGGCGAAGCCTGGCACGGGGCAGTGTGACACCAGGACGGGGGCCATGAGGAGGCACAGAGGTTTGCCTGACGGGACTGGGAGGGGGGGAGAGGCACTTCCTATGGCAGGCAGAGTCCCAGTTCTTTATCTCCCCGGTGGTCCAATCAAGGGTGGGGGAATGAAGCCGGAGCCATGGCAGACCGAGGAGGACCTCAGAGGTACAACTGGGGAGGATGAAGAACTCAATCCTTTCGTGGTGGGGTCCGATAGACATCAGGAGGGGTTCTGTGCGGTAACGCACGGTGCAGTCCAATCTGGCTCCGTTGACCGCGGAAATGTAGAGCGGTTTGGCGAGACGGGTCACCGGGATGCTGAATTTATTAACAAAGGACTCCAACATAAAATTCCCGGAGGCACCAGAGTCCAAGCAGGCCACGGCTGAGATGGAGGAGTTGGCTGTAGGGGAAATCCGCACGGGCACCGTGAGACGTGGAGAAGAAGACTTAGAAGCAAAAGATGCCACACCCACGTGAGCTGGGTGCGTGCGTGCGTTTCCCAGGCGTGGAGGACGGATAGGGCAATCCACCAAGAAATGCTCAGTACTGGCACAGTACAGACAGAGATTTTCTTCTCTACGGCGATTCCTCTCTTCCTGGGTCAGGCGAGACCGATCCACTTGCATGGCCTCCTCGGCGGGAGGCCCAGGCGAAGACTGCAAAGGATGCTGTGGGAGAGGTGCCCAGAGATCTAAGTCTTTTTCCTGGCGGAGCTCTTGGTGTCGCTCAGAAAAACGCATGTCAATGCGGGTAGCCAAATGGATGAGTTCTTGGAGGTTGGCAGGAATCTCTCGTGCGGCCAGCACATCCTTGATGCGACTGGATAGGCCTTTTTTAAAGGTCGCGCAGAGAGCCTCATTATTCCAGGATAGTTCAGAAGCAAAAGTACGGAATTGTATGGCGTACTCGCCAACGGAAGAATTACCCTGGACCAGGTTCAGCAAGGCAGTCTCAGCAGAAGAGGCTCGGGCAGGTTCCTCAAAGACACTTCGGACTTCAGCAAAGAAGGACTGGACTGTGGCTGTGGCAGGATCATTGCGGTCCCAGAGCGGTGTGGCCCAAGACAAGGCCTTTCCTGAAAGAAGACTTACTACGAACGCCACCTTAGACCGTTCTGTAGGAAACAAGTCTGACAACATCTCCATATGCAGGGAACACTGAGACAAAAATCCACGGCAGAGTCTGGAGTCCCCATCAAATTTGTCCGGCAGGGACAAGCGGAGGTTAGGAGCGGCCACTCGCTGCGGAGGAGGTGCAGGAGCTGGCGGAGGAGATGGTTGCTGCTGTAGCAGAGGCAGAATTTGCTGTAACATGGCGGTCAACTGCGACAGCTGCTGTCCTTGTTGGGCAATCTGCTGCGATTGCTGAGCGACCACCGTGGGAAGATCAGCGAGACTTGGCAGCGGCACCTCAGCGGGATCCATGGCCGGATCTACTGTCACGATTCGGCTTGCAGGTAGTGGATCCTCTGTGCCAGAGAGGGATTGGCGTGGACCGTGCTAGTGGACCGGTTCTAAGCCACTACTGGTTTTCACCAGAGCCCGCCGCAAAGCGGGATGGTCTTGCTGCGGCGGTAGTGACCAGGTCGTATCCACTAGCAACGGCTCACCTCTCTGGCTGCTGAAGATAGGCGCGGTACAAGGGAGTAGGCAGAAGCAAGGTCAGACGTAGCAGAAGGTCGGGGGCAGGCGGCAAGGTTCGTAGTCAGGATGGGTCGCAGAAGTTCAGGTACACAGGCTTTGGACACACTAAACGCTTTCACTGGCACAAGGCAACAAGATCCGGCAAGGGAGTGCATGGGAGGAGGTCAGATAAAGGCAGGGAGCAGATGGGAGCCAATTAAGCTAATTGGGCCAGGCACCAATCATTGGTGCGCTGGCCCTTTAAGTCGCAGAGAGCTGGCGCGCGCGCGCCCTAGAGAGCGGAGCCGCGCGCGCCAGCAGATGACAGCAGGGGACCGGGACGGGTAAGTGACCTGGGATGCGATTCGCGAGCGGGCGCGTCCCGCTGTGCGAACCGCATCCCCGACGGCCATGACAGTGCAGCGCTCCCGGTCAGCGGGACTGACCGGGGCGCTGCGGGGAGAGAGACGCCGTGAGCGCTCCGGGGAGGAGCGGGGACCCGGAGCGCTAGGCGTAACAATAACCAACCTCAGTACATGTACTACGATACCATAACCAACCTCAGTACATGTACTACGATACCATAACCAACCTCAGTACATGTACTACGATACCATAACCAACCTCAGTACATGTACTACGATACCATAACCAACCTCAGTACATGTACTACGATACCATAACCAACCTCAGTACATGTACTACGATACCATAACCAACCTCAGTACATGTACTACGATACCATAACCAACCTCAGTACATGTACTACGATACCATAACCAACCTCAGTACATGTACTACGATACCATAACCAACCTCAGTACATGTACTACGATACCATAACCAACCTCAGTACATGTACTACGATACCATAACCAACCTCAGTACATGTACTACGATACCATAACCAACCTCAGTACATGTACTACGATACCATAACCAACCTCAGTACATGTATTACGATACCATAACCAACCTCAGTACATGTATTACGATACCATAACCAACCTCAGTACATGTTACAGTACAGTGTGTATACAATATCAGAACCAAGCTGAGGACGTGTACAGTACCAAGCTCAGTACATGTGTTACGATACCATAACAAAGTTCAGTATATGTGTTACGTTACCCTAATTGAGGGTGTATATACAATATCAGAACCAAGCTGAGGGCATGTGTACAGTACCAGAACCAAAACTCAGTATGTGTGTACAGTACCAGAAACAAGCTGAGGGCACGTCTGCAGTACCAGAGCCAAACAAGGCTAAGGGCATGTGTGTAGTACCAGAACTTCGGTAGGAGCATGTGTATAATACTAGAATCAAGCTGAGGGAATGTGTACAGTACCTGAACCAATCTGAGGTGATGTGTACAGTACCAGAACCAAGCAAAGAGCATGTGTACAGTACCAGAACCAAGCAAAGAGCATGTGTACAGTACCAGAACCAAGCAAAGAGCATGTGTACAGTAACAGAACCAAGCAAAGAGCATGTGTACAGTACCAGAACCAAGCAAAGAGCATGTGTACAGTACCAGAACCAAGCAAAGAGCATGTGTACAGTAACAGAACCAAGCAAAGAGCATGTGTACAGTAACAGAACCAAGCAAAGAGCATGTGTACAGTAACAGAACCAAGCAAAGAGCATGTGTACAGCACCAAAACCAAGCGGAGAGAATGTGTGCAGTACCAGACCCAAGCTGAGTGCTCATGTACAGTACTAGAACCCGACTCTAGTACAGGGTTCTGTACCTGACATGGGACATGGTGTTTTATGCTGGCACATTGGTTCAGTACCTGAGCCGGGCCCTGGTTCTCGCACTGTAAGACCTGGTCCAGTCCTGGCTCCTGTGGAGTGCTGTTGGTGGGGCATTGTGGCAAGGTGCTGATCCCCAGGGCCTGGCCACTAGTCTGATCTGTTGTATCCATGTGGTTATGAAGCTGATCCAGTTATACCGGGGGAGGAATCCTTTCATGTCAGCACCCGGTTGTGGAGATCTGGTGACCCCCGTGGTTTTGGGGTTGGGACCCTTCTGTATCTAGCGACCGGTCTGTGTCCTTTATCTCTCCCTGAGGAGCTTCTTGTAGATAGAGGAGAAGGAGGACGCGTCACGTTGGGTGCAGGACAATGTGCGCAATTACTGGACCCTCCTCCGACGTGACAAAACTTCTCCCTGGTTACTGGTACATTGGCACCATACAGCCTGTAGTCATGGTCCCCAACCAGTGACTCACAGCCGCCATGCATGTGGCCCTCCACCTGTCGGCATCCACAGAAACAAGTGTGCATCACAGTCATTAGTGTCCCCTCATCTCTCCCTGTGTCACAGTCATTAGTGTCCCCTCATCTCTTCCTTTGTCACAGTCATTACTGTCCCCTCATCTCTCCCTGTGTCACAGTCATTAGTGTCCCCTCATCTCTCCCTGTGTCACAGTCATTAGTGTCCCCTCATCTCTCCTTGTGTCATTAATGTCCCCTCATCTCTCCCTGTGTCAGTCATTAATGTCCCCTCATCTCTCCCTGTGTCACATTCATTAGTGTCCCCTCATCTCTCCTGTGTCACAGTCATTAGTGTCCCCTCATCTCTCCCTGTGTCACAGTCTTTAGTGTCCCCTCATCTCTCCCTGTGTCACAGTCATTAGTGTCCCCACATCTCTCCTGTGTCACAGTCATTAGTGTCCCCTCATCTCTCCTGTGTCAGTCATTAGTGTCCCCTCATCTCTCCTGCGTCACAGTCATTAGTGTCCCCTCATCTCTCCCTGTGTCAGTCATTAGTGTCCCCTCATCTCTCCTGTGTCACAGTCATTAGTGTCCCCTCATCTCTCCCTGTGTCAGTCATTAGTGTTCCCTCATCTCTCCTGTGTCACAGTCATTAGTGTCCCCTCATCTCTCCCTGTGTCAGTCATTATTGTCCCCTCATCTCTCCTGTGTCACAGTCATTAGTGCCCCCTCATCTCTCCTGTGTCAGTCATTAGTGCCCCAATATAAAGATTTCTTGGTTCTATCTGTTTCTAGGAAAGCTGGATAACAACCAATATGGCTGTCACCATCATGTGTGTCATTCAGCTTTCTCAGACCCTTGAATGGCTGAGCTTCTCTGCCATTCAGAACTTTGGGAAAGTTGAATGACACATGGTGACAGCATTTGGAGTTGTAGTTTTGCAACAGCTGGAGGCACTCTGGTTGGGAAACACTGGTCTATGTGTGGGAATAACATTGCTGGCTCCCCCTGGTGGCAGATATCTGAGATGTTCTCTCATTTTTAGTAGTTTTCGGAGTTTGATCCTGTTGCATTTTGTGAGGTGAAGGTTACCTGTCAGTAGTAGTATTCCTATATATCAGGGATGTGGAAATCCTATCGCCCGATGCCCAGGACATGCAGTTGGGGGCGACGCTAATAGCCCGGCCGCGGCGATCACCGTGGCTGGCTATTAACCCTTTAGATCGCCACTGTCAGCTAGGAGAGCGGGGATCTAAAGGGATCTTATCACAATCCCTGGAGATCTAGTGGGATGGATCCCCCCCCCCCCACCATGCAATCACGGGGGGCGATCCCCTATGGAGGTAGCCAGAGGGCTTTCCTCTCATCCCATGGCTCCGTGGATCTGTATTTGATTGAGCCTGCCTTCAGCACAGATCACACAGATCAAAGTTTTGAATTAAAAAAAAAATTAGTTAGACATGATAAAAACCAAGCAAATCTGGTATTGCTGTAATCAGGCGAAACTAAAGTATCAAATAACATGCAAGTAAAAAAAAAATATACCGTATATAATAATAAATTTTTTTTTAAAATAAAATAGCCAAATTATTTCACATCACAAATAATTATATATATATTTTTTTGTTTTGGGGCATATGTTATGGGAAAATAAAAGGTGTCATTACAAAGTACAATCGGTGCCGCAAAAAACACCTCATATGGCCCTGTAAATGGAAGAATAAGAGTTTTGGCTATTATAGGGCGAGGAGGAGAAAACGAAAGTGCAAAAACTAAATAAACCATTAAAAACCTTAGTTACGTACTATTTTGGTTAAAATGATTTTGTCTACCAGGACAAGTGGATCGTCATGAGGGACAAGTAGATTGTGCTCCGTTTTAGTCCCTTGGACAAGAAGTTTTATTTAAAATTTCCACACCCCTGTATATGATTTGTGCCACCCAGCTTTCCCAATCTGCTGAAGCCCCAGTAGGGAAAGGCTTCTCATCCTCCCTGCAGGGCTGCCATGCCCTCTCCCACACACTAATGTCTTCTCTCCCACCCTGCCCAAGCACAAACTATTCTCTGCACCTTCCTGCCGGACAGTTAAATGATACTTTACCGTGACGTTCGTCCGGCCGCAGGATGTTTAAAACTCCCAGCCAATCTCTGCAGCCCAGGCCTACTTACTTGGTGTACTGACCTCTGGCACTTGAATGCTATGGTGGAACAGGGAGCTATCGGCTCTTAGCTCTACCTCTGCAGTTGTTAATCTACCTCATCTGGTTTGGAGACTTACTTGGGCCAGACCAAAGCTAACAGGAAGTGTAGTCATAGCAATCTTTCTCTAAGGAAGTGTTTCCCAAACAGGGTGCCTCCAGCTGTTGCAAAACTACAACTCCCAGCATTCCTGGACAACCTTTGGCATGCTGGGAGTTATAGTGTTGCAACAGCTGGAGGCAACCTGGTTGGGAAAAACTCCTATGATGTCTCCTGTATGCTACACACACACACACACAAAAGAGGGGATCCTGCTTTTTTGTGTTTCTCTACACACCCTAAGTAGCAGCAGCAGCATGGAGGACATTATAGAGCTGTGGTTAACGATCTAACCAAGGGTTTCCCAACCAGGGTGCCTCCAGCTGTTGCAAAACTACAACTCCCAGCATGCCTGGACAGCCTTTGGCATGCTGGGAGTTATAGTGTTGCAACAGCTGGAGGCACCCTGGTTGGGAAACACTCATATGATGTCTCCTGTATGCTACACACACACACACACACACACACACACACACATTAGGGGATCCTGCTTTTTTGTGTTTCTGTACACACCCTAAGAAGCAGCAGCAGCATGGAGGACATTATAGAGCTGTGGTTAACGATCTAGCCAAGTGTTTCCCAACCAGGGTGCCTCCAGCTGTTGCAAAACTACAACTCCCAGCATGGCCAGACAGCTTTCGGCTGTCTGGCCATGCTGGGAGTTGTAGTTTTGCAACAGCTGGAGGCACCCTGGTTGGGAAACACTCCTATGCTGTCTCATGTATGCTAAGCACACAGAAGAGGGGATCCTGCTTTTCTATGTTTCTGTACACATCCTAAGACGCGCAGCAGCAGCATGGAGGCCAAAGGCTGTCCGGGCATGCTGAGAGTTGTAGTTTTGCAACAGCTGGAGGCACCTTGGTTGGGGAAACACCGCTCCAAGGCAACCTCAGGCTAAGTTTGCATACGGCATTTTGGGACTGTTTTTGTTGTAATGAAAAAACAGCTGGTGATACCCACGGTCGTAAAATTAAAGGAAACCTGTCATTACTCTCATGCTGCCAAGAGTCATGGGAGGGGGAGGCTAAGGATGTGTGGGGGTGGAGGTCTTCTCTCTGACCCCTTAACCCCTCGAGGACACAGCCAGTTTTCATTTTTGTGTTTTAGTTTTTTATTCCTCTCTCTCTCTCTCTCTCTCTCTCTATATATATCTATCTATATCTATATATATATATATATATATATATATATATATATATATGGGATGATTTAATTTTTTATGGAGGAGGAGCTTATTCACTTTTTATTTTATATTATATTTTTTTTTACCATTTACTTACTGCCCGTCCCTAGGGGGTGCCTCCTGCTGTGCCCGTGTGTCCTGCCGCTACGTGCAGACACAGAGGGAGCAGTGAATTGCGCTGAGTACTCCAGACATCGCAGCTCCCCCTATGTCTTCTCGTAGCGGCAGATTGTTGCTGCGAGCGGGACACACAGGCACAACTGGAGGCACATTCTAGGGACAGGCAGTAGCGCATCCGTAGCGTCAAATATGCTGCGGATGCGCTACATGTGACCCTACCCTTACAGTCCTCTTACGGGACTATTTAAATGAGTTCTAAGCAGAGAAACGGTTTATCAGCTCACCCCTGATTACGCTCATTGTCCGCGCCCGGACAGGTGCAACCCAGCACCGAGACAGACCAAAAATAGAAGGAAGAGTCCAGCACAGACTTTGTGCAACTAATGACTTCTTTATTCAGGAACCAACGACAACAGGATAAAAGTGACGCGTTTCAGCCAGATAGACTAGCCTTACTAATACTGACTATGAGTAAGGCTAGTCTATCTGGCTGAAACGCGTCACTTTTATCCTGTTGTTGTTGGTACCTGAATAAAGAAGTCATTATTTGCACGAAGTCTGCGCTGGACTTATGCTTCCATATTTACGGTAAATGAGTTCTGTAATGAAAGATAACTTATTCCCCATCCAAAGGATAGGGGTTAAGTTATAGATTGCAGGAGGTCCGACTGCTGTGGCCCAAAACGTGAACTAGAACTTATCCACCATTCCTTTGAATAGGGGAAAAGTTATTTTTCACTGCACTACTCCTTTAAAGCAATCTTTTACTATTACTGTTAAGTGCTATGCATAGGCATAGCCGTGATCAGTGCTATCGGCTATCTACACTGCTCAAAAAACTAAAGGTAACACTAAGATAACACGTCCTAGATCTGAATGAACTAATCGTATGAAATACTTTCGTCTTTACATAGTTGAATGCGCTGACAACAAAATCACACAAAAATTATCAATGGAAATGAAATGTATCAACCCATGGAGGTCTGGATATGGAGTCACCCTCAAAATCACAGTGGAAAACCCCACTACAGGCCGATCCAATTTTATGTAATGTCCTTAATACAAGTCCCAATGAGGCTCAGTAGTGTGTGTGGCCTCCACGTGCCCGTATGACCTCCCTACAATGCCTGGGCATGGTCCTGATGAGGTGGAGGATGGTCTCCTGAGGGATGTCCTCCCAGACCTGGACTAAAGCATCCGCCAACTCCTGGACAGTCTGTGGTGGATGGAGCGAGACGTCCCAGATGTGCTCAATGGGATTCAGGGGAACGGGCGGCCAGTCCATAGCATCAATGCCTTCCTCTTGTAGGAACTGCTGACACACTCCAGCCACATGAGGTCTAGCATTGTCTTGTATTAGGAGGAACCCAGGGTCAACCGCACCAGCATATGGTCTCACAGGGGTCTGAGGGTCTCATCTCGGTACCTAATGGCAGTCAGGCTACCTCTGGCAAGCACATGGAGGGCTGTGCGGCCCCCAAAGAAATGCCACCACACACCATTACTGGCCTCCTCCACGTCTCCTGATGTACTGGCCTGTCTCCTGGTAGCGCCTCCATGCTCTGGACACTACGCTGACATACACAGCAAACCTTCTTGCCACAGCTCGCATTGATGTGCCATCCTGGATGAGCTGCACTACCTGAGCCACTTGTGTGGGTTGTAGACTCCGTCTCATGCTACCACTAGAGTGAAAGCACCGCCAGCATTCAAAAGTGACCAAAACATCAGTCAGGAAGCATAGGAACTGAGAAGTGGTCTGTGGTCACCACCTGCATAACCACTCCTTTATTGGGGGTGTCTTGCTAATTGCCTATAATTTCCACCTGTTGTCTGTCCCATGTGAAATTGATTGTCAATCAGTGTTCTTCCTGAGTGGACAGTGGGATCTCACACAAGTGTCAGTGACTTGGAGTTACATTGTGTTGTTCCCTTTATTTTTTGTGCAGTGTACTTGTACCTCTGTGGGCAGAATATACAAGATCCCAGGAGCATCAAGGAGCTCCGGTCACATTTTTCACTCATCAGACCCCCGCAATCGTGCTTCGTGTGATCCGATGAGTGAAAACCAACACCTCAACTGCTTTGGATGACTCCGCCATTGTTTCTTAATAGAGGGGGGGGGGGGGACAGTAAGCTGCTGCCAGACATCTCTGCAGGTGGCTAATCTCTAAGAGTGAAAGAGGTGGGCACATGAGGACAGACGGCCCGCCCCTTCTCTGATGTCAGCAGGCCCCATATATTTCAGACATTTGCTGGTACCATGAAGTTGGCAGGTTTGGCCGGCCCTTCAGTGAGGGTTCATTCATACTACCAAATTTATTTCCGGAAATTATCGTTGATTTAATCTGTAGTGGGCGCCTGCGCTACGACCGCTCAGTCTATTTCCGACCCGATTCCGCTGAAAGAAGAAACATGTTTATTCTCTCAGCTGAGTCTCCCGTCTCGAATTTCCAGGGCAGGAATGTCTGCGGCGGAAATTCCGTAGTGTGAATAGTGCAGCAGAATCCCATGGACAACAATAGGAGGCTGCTGCACCGTATTCTCCGCTTCAGATCTTTGCTCTTAAAGGGGATAAAATGTCTGATTGTGGGGGCCCCGCCGCTGGGGACCACTGTGATCTCTGCTGCGGCTCGCCAGTCATCCAGTGCACGGAGCGAACTTCCCTGCGTGCCGGATGACTGGCGATGCGGTGCAGGGGCCACGACCCCTCAATGCAAGTCTATGGGAGGGGGTGTGACTTGCATTGAGGGGGCATGGCCGTGACGTCACGAGCCTCCAGCGCGGCATCCGACACTAAACGATCGCCGGGTGCAGCAGGAAGATCGCGGGGGTCCTAGATGTCTGGGGGTGGAGTACCCCTTTAAAATGCATAAGGCGAATGGGTCCTAAAAGGACCTTTGTGTTCCCTTCTTGCTCCATTATAATGTGCACTATTATTATAATATCCTGCTGTTATCCCTGGGTACAGTGTTGCATAACCCCTCCGCTCTTACATGGTTTGGGGGGGGGGGGGGACACACGTTGGTTGAGGCTTCACTTCCGTTTCAAAAACTTTTGCTGAACTTGCTTGACGGCCGATTCTGGAAAAATTGTAGATAGAACGCGACATTTCTCCTATATAATGGCCTGAAATTGTTATTACTGAGCAGGTATGTGTTAGGCTAATTAGCCGTATTCGTGGGAGGGACAGCTTCCCCCATAAATACCTCAGGCTCGCGCCTACCACTGAAGTAATTCGTGATTTCTGGTGGCGGGACGTTAGGTCAGTACTCTGCTGGCAGCGTGGAGATCTACTGCGGCACATCGATCAGCCGGCGCACAGCTGATCCCTCGCTTTCCAACACCAGAAGTGCGCTCGTTCCCCAAGCGCAGAGTGTGGCCGTGGAGGTGAACCGCACCGCCAAGCAACAGGTCCCTCCACGCTGCGCTAAGATCCGGCGGCACTGCATCTCCGCCTCTCCACAAAAGTACGGTGGGGTTAAAAGGTTTTTTAATAGAAATAATTTACAAATCTGTTTAACTTTCTGGCACCAGTTGATTTAAAGGGGTTCTCCGGCGATTAGACATCTTATCTCCTATCCAAAGGATAGGAGATTGCAGAAGTCCTGCTGCTGGGGACCCCCGTTATCTTGCACGCCGCACCCCGTTAAAATCAGTCCCCGGAGCGTGTTCGCTCCGGGTCTGATTACTGTCGATCACGGGGCCGGAGCATTGTGATGTCACGGCTCCGCCCCCCTCAGTGCAAGCCTATGGGAGGGGGCGTGCCGCCCCCTCCCATAGGCTTGCACTGAGGGGGCGGAGCGTGACATCACACAGGGGCGGAGCCATGATGTCACAATGCTCCGGCCCCGTGATCGACAGTAATCAGACCCAGAGCGAACACGCTTCGGGGACTGATTTTAGCGGGGTGCGGCGTGCAAGATCACGGGGGTCCCCAGCGGCGGGACTACTGCAAACTCCTATCCTTTAGGGGATAAGATGGAGATAAGATGTCTAAGCGCCGGAGTACCCCTTTAAAAAAATTTTTTTTTTTCCACCGGAGTACTCCTTTAAATACTATTGTAACAATCCTATCTGTTTCAGGTGCACTGAGCAGTATCAGTACAGTCATACGATACCTCTCACGGGCCGGTTAGCTTTGACTGTGTTGGGGTAGTACTCATGTATGTATTTTCTTTTAGGTTTTGTGTATTTTCTGTTGGGGGGAGGTTGTTGCCTGCAGCTTTAGCATTTTTCTGCCAATCTAATCCTTGCCTGGACTCTGTATATCCTTCTATATCTTAGGTACGTGGGGGGTCGGTTGCCTTATTGTTTTCTCTGGTCCACGCAATGACCCCCCTTTTTTCTCATATTCCAGGTCATATAGTCTACAGCATAGCGTATATACTCGAGTATAAGCCGAGTTTTTCAGCACGATTTTTCGTGCTGAAATCGCCCCCCTCGGCTTATACTCGAGTGAACTCTCCGCCTGTCAATCCCTTCTCAGTGGTCTTCAACCTGCGGACCTCCAGATGTTGCAAAACTACAACTCCCAGCATGCCCGGACAGCCATTGGCTGTCCGGGAATGCTGGGTGTTGTAGTTTTGGAACCTCTGGAGGTCCGCAGGTTGAAGACCACTGCGGCCTTTGTCATCATCCAGCCCCCCCCCCCCCCCATTTGTTTTGTACTCCCCTCGGCGGGAAGTTAGGGTGAGCTGGTCCGGGCCATCTATGCTGCAGGTGGGGGGGGAGGGTTAGTCATTGCGGGGGGGTCCTCTTCTCCGCGCTTCGGGCCTGCCCCGGATTAGTGATGTTGCCTTGACGACGACGCACAGGGACGTCCCTGCAGCATAGATGGCCCGGACCAGCTCACCCTTCCTTCCCGCCGAGGGGAGGCGAGTACAAAACAAAAGGGGGGGGGGGGGGGGCTGGATGATGACGAAGGCCGCAGTGGTCTTCAACCTGAGGACCTTCAGAGGTTTCAAAACTACAACTCCCAGCATGCCTGTCCGGGCATGCTGCGAGCTGTAGTTTTGCAACATCTGGAGGTCCGCAGGTTGAAGACCACTGATGAAGCGATTGACAGGCGGTGATGATGAAGGGGGGATGATTACAGGGGACGATGATGTATTTCCCACCCTAGGCTTATAGTCGAGTCAATAACTTTTCCTGTGTTTTTGGGGTGAAATTTGGGGCCTCGGCTTATATTCGGGTCAGCTTATACTCAAGTATATACGGTATTAGAAAAAACAAAAAATTATTAAAAAGGAAAAGTGTGTGTTACCGGAGGTCTCCTGAGGTGTAATCGTCTCAGGTAATTAAAAAGAAAAAAAAGAAATGGGATGTGCGTATGTGCAAATATATATATATATGTGTGTGTGTGTGTGTGTGTGTGTAGATATATGTGTATGATGAACAGTACTCTGGTAGTAAGGGATGTTTTTCATGTTGCTTTGTGTCCTTTCGGAGGGTGCTCTTCTGTGTGGTAAGACCTACTGTCTTTCAACAAGGTAATTACTGTCAGATAAAACACAATACTTAAACATGGAACCGTTCATAGCTTGCGAACATTCTAGTTCTCATTTCGATTATGTTTAATTGCAGAAATCTGTGCCATATTTTCTACTGGCCAGTAGTTTTTGGTGTTGCCTGTACCGTCTTGAATTGGTCCTTGCATCTGGGGGTGTGTAGAAGCTCGGGTAGTAATGTTTTATTTATTTATTTATATAGCGCCTACAGATTCCGCAGCGCTTACAATTATGGGGAACAAACAAAGACAAGTATCAGACATAAAATTACACAATAACTATTCAAACAAGAGGTGTGGGGATATGTTTGGGATATGTTTGGGATATGTTTGGGATATGTTTGGGATATGTTTGGGATATGTTTGGGATATGTTTGGGATATGTTTGGGATATGTTTGGGATATGTTTGGGATATGTTTGGGATATGTTTGGGATATGTTTGGGATATGTTTGGGATATGTTTGGGATATGTTTGGGATATGTTTGGGATATGTTGGGGATATGTTGGGGATATGTTGGGGATATGTTGGGGATATATTGAGGATATGTTGAGGCCAATTAGAGACTGTTGTAGGCCTGTCTGAAGAGATGTGTTTTTAGGCCATGTTTGAAACTCTGGATGTTGTTGTTGAGTCTGAGGGATTGAGGGATAGCTTTCCAGAGAACCGGTGCAGCACGAGGGAAGTCTTGGAGACGGGAGTGAGAAGTTGGGATTATAGAAGATGTTAGTGTGAGGTCATTAGCAGATCGGAGAGAACGTGTAGGATGGTAGACAGAGATGAGAGAGGAGATGTAGGGAGGTGCAGCATTGTGGAGAGTTTTGTGTGTGAGACTGAGGATTTTGTACTGTATTCTGGACTGAATTGGTAACCAGTGTAGTGACTGGCACAGGGAGGAGGCGTCGGTGTAGCGGCTGGAGAGGAAGATGAGTCTGGCTGCGGCATTAAGGATGGACTGGAGAGGAGAGAGTTTGGAGAAAGGAAGGCCTATTAGTAAAGAGTTACAGTAGTCGAGGCGGGAGGGAATCAAAGTAATAATGAGAGTTTTAGCAGTTTCAGTAGTGAGAAACGGGCGGATTCTGGAAATGTTTTTGAGATGCAGGTGACAAGAACGTGAAAGAGACTGAATATGGGGAGTGAAAGACAGATCAGAGTCAAGTATAACTCCAAGACAGCGAACCTGCTGCCCGGGAGTTATGGTAGTACCACATACCGAGATGGAAATGTCAGGGTTAGGTACAGGATCAGTTGATGGAGAAAAGACAAGAAGTTCTGTTTTAGAAAGATTTAGTTTCAGATGTAAAGAGGACATGATGTCTGAGACAGCAGAGAGACAGTCACTGGTATTCTGTAGGAGTGCAGGGGTGATGTTTGAGACAGCAGAGAGACAGTCACTGGTATTCTGTAGGAGTGCAGGGGTGATGTTGGAGGAAGAGGTATAGAGTTGGGTGTCATCAGCGTAGAGGTGGTATTGGAAACCAAATCTACTGATTGTTTTTCCAATGGGGGATGTGTAGAGTGAAAAGAGTAGAGGACCCAGGACCAATCCCTGGGGAACCCCGACAGCAAGGGGAAGAGGAGAAGAAGTAGAGCCAGAAAACGAGACGCTAAAGGAGCGGCCAGAGAGATAGGAGGAAAACCAGGCGAGAGCAGAGACCTTGAGACCGATGGAGCGGGGACTACTGAGGAGGAGTTGGTGATCCACAGTGTCAAAAGCCGCAGACAGGTCCAAGAGAGTCAGTAAAGAGAAATTACCATTTGATTTGGCCGTCAGAAGATCGTTAGTGACTTTGGTTAGGGCCGTTTCTGTGGAGTGAAGGGAGCGGAAACCAGACTGTAAGGGGTCAAGGAGAGAGTTCTCGGAGAGATAGCGGATAAGGTGGGAGTAGACCAAGCGTTCCAGGAGTTTGGAGATAAAGGGGAGATTTGACTCGGGTCGATAGTTGGCTGCACAGGACTGGTCCAGAGATGTTTTTTTTTCAATAGTGGGGTTATGATAGAGTGTTTGAAGGAGGAGGGAAAGACCCCAGAAGAGAGGGAGAGGTTAATGATGTTGGTTAGGTGACAACTGATAGCAGGAGAGAGAGACTGGATGAGGTGTGAAGGCATGGGGTCACTAGAGCAGGTAGTGGGGCGGGCGGAGGAGCCTGGAAACCTCATCCTCCGTTACAGGTTCAAAAACTGAGTGTGATGAAGAGGAGACATGGCTGGGAATTGGATCAGAACTTTTAGGGGACTGGGAGAGGATTTCATCACGAATGTCATCGATTTTAGTTTTGAAGTATTTGGCCAGGTCTTCAGCACAGAGTTCAGTGATTGGGGTCTGTACTTTAGGCCGAAGGAGAGAGTTGAACGTGTCAAAAAGGCGTTTTGGGTTGTTAGACAGAGAGGAGATGAGGAAGGTAAAATATGTTTGTTTGGCGAGATGAAGAGCGGAGTAATAGGATTTAAGCAGGAATTTATAGTGCAGATAGTCGGAAGAAGTCTTAGTTTTCCTCCACAGACGTTCAGCACCTAGAGCATCGCCTGAGAAAGCGGGTTGTTAGCGTGTGCAGGGTTGCTGCCGTCTGTGTCGGGAGGTTCGTGTTTTAGGGGGTGCCATTTGATCCAGCGTAGACTTGAGGGTGTCATGGTAATGTTTGGCTGCTAGATAAGGGCAGGAGAGAGAAGAGATTAGTGATAGTGAAGATTGTAGAAAGTGTTTATGGCACACAGGTTTCTGTAAGTGTACAAGGTTGGAGTGTCTGGAAGAGGATAGGAGTTACTGATAGAGAAAGAGAGAAGGTTGTGGTCAGAGAGAAAGAGAGAAGGTTGTGGTCAGAGAGAAAGAGAGAAGGTTGTGGTCAGAGCTCAAAAGGAGAATTAGTGAATTTAGAGACAGAGCAAAGTCTAGAGAAGATCAAGTCCAGTGTATTCCCATCCTTGTGTGTGGGGGAGTCAGTAAGCTGTGAAAGGGCAAAGGAGGAGGTTAGAGACAGAAGCCGAGAGGCAGAAGAGGAGATTGGGGTATCAATGGGGATATTAAAATCACCCATGATGAGTGTAGGTGTTTCTGAGGAAAGAAAGTGAGGGAGCCAGGGGGCAAAATGATCCAGGAGCATTTGGGGATAACCAGGAGGACGATAGATGCCACTCTGAGAGACAAGGGGCGGAAGAGCCTGAGGGTGTGAACCTCAAAAGAGGGAAATGTGAGTGAGGGTAATGGGGGGATGACTTGAAAAGTGCATTGTGGGGCTAGAAGCACCCCAACTCATCCACCATGCCTGGTGTCAGATCTGGGGGTATGGGAAAAGTGAAGGTCACCATAAGATAAAGCAGCGAGAGAAGCAGTGTCAGAAGGTTGTATCCATGTTTCTGTGAGAGCCAACAGGTTAAGAGAATTAGTGAGAAATAAGTCATGAATCTGGGTGAGCTTATTGCACACAGATCGAGAGTTTAGGAGAGCGCAGTTAGATTGTAGTGGTTCCCCAAGAGGCAGGTAGTGTAGAGCAAATATTCGTGAAAGGTGGGCCAGGGTTAGGAGCAATGTCCCCAGCAGCTAAAAGCAGAAGAAAGAAGAGGGAGAGCAGATGGCTGGGTGAAGTGATGGAGCGACTTCTGTGCTGTACCATGGAATGAGGTGACTTTGGGTGGTTTATGATGGTGAGCAGTGCATGCGAGCAATACATAGGTGAGGGAAGGAGACATGGACAGATGTATATAGAGTCCATTGGAGAAATCGGTGGGGGATATAAGAGAAAATGTATCACAATGATGTAAGTAATAAGTGAGTGCATGTTAGTTTTTTGTTTTTTTTCTGAAAAAGAGTGACTTACTTTTGTAGTTATAATGTTGAGTTAGTTCCCTTTTGTTCCCTTCTGGTTCAATTCTGGTATAATTCTTGATGTCACACTTAAGAAGCACTTTAGATAGCAGCTTTAGATGGCATATTTTAATGTCTCCAGACCTAAGGTCTAACAGACCGTATGCCACAACAAATTGTCTCTTATCTGTCTAGGTCCAGGCAGCTTGTTTTGGGGTTTATTTTTCAGTTCCTGTGCTACTAATCTTGTTGTTTACTACCGAGGGTAGGTTCAATTTTTCATTTGTCTACACCTAGTATGTCGCGTAGCATGCTCCTTCAAGTTTAGATGTGGTGGTTTGGGTTTCCTATGTGGTGGTGGTTGTCTTTACTCAGCTGTCGGAAGTGGGATAGTTACCTGGAACACCATCGTTAGATACAATACACGTCACCAATAGAGGCACCCAGGTTACGCTACACCTCTCATGCATACTGGCAAGATGGTTAAGCCACACGTTGTCACGACTCTAGATGCCATGTTTATGCAATATCTTTCTCAACTACACGATTACAGGCACAATAATTACGTTATACCTGTCACGACTACAGGCACGATTAATTATGTTATACCTGTCACGACTACAGGCATGATTAATTACATTATACCTGTCACGACTACAGGCACGATTAATTACTTTGTACCTGTCACGACTACAGGCATGATTAATTACTTTATACCTGTCACGACTACAGGCACGATTAATTACGTTATACCTGTCACGACTACAGGCATGATTAATTACATTATACCTGTCATGACTACAGGCATGATTAATTACGTTATACCTGTCACAACTACAGGCACGATTAATTACTTTGTACCTGTCACGACTACAGGCACGATTAATTACTTTATACCTGTCACGACTACAGGCACGATTAATTACTTTGTACCTGTCACGACTACAGGCACGATGGTCACGCAATAGGTTTTCATGACTCCAGGCGTCACATTTATGCTATACTTATCACTACCACAGGCACGGTGAAGTTATGTTATCCCTCTTATAGTCATAGGCACGACGGTTACGTTATACGTTGTCACAATTATAGGCATGCACATTACGTAATACCTGTCACAACCACAGCTATCAGGTGCATGCAGTTCCAGTCACGATTACAGGCTTGATGGTTACGCAATACTTGTCACTTTTAGGCACGCTTTTCTACGATCAAACACTAACTCGCTGCCGCTTGGGCACATCACATGGATGTACGGCATGGGAAGCTTCAGTCTGTCCTATTTGTTGTGTAACTCTTTTCTTGAAGATGTCACACGGCATAGAAGAGACATATAAGTGACTGCTTCTCTGCCAGACAACCTTAACCAGAAGTCAGACCATGAGAGCATACTATCACTAAGAGCCTGGACAATCCCCAAGCTGACAGCTGAGCTACTGAGGAGACCTATACCATTTCCAGCTACGGCCAGGAAGGCAGAATTATTCTGCCTCTTGTCATCTGATGAGGCTGGTCCCAGTCAAGAGTCCGCTTCTATGAACTCTATTCAGACTTCGTTGTCACAATGGCATACCATGTTTAACCCCTTAAGGACTCAGGACGTTTGAGTACGTCCTATCAAATCCCGGCCCCCCGCCGCTAGCTGGAGGGGAGCCGGTGCCCGATGCCTGCTGAAATCGTTCAGCAGGCATCGCGGCATATCGCCCAGGGGGGTCATGATGACCCCCCATGTCGGTGATGGCCGCAGATCGCTGGACAATTCAAATTTTTTTGTTTGCTGTTCTGGCACCATAGGGGCTTCCTAAAGGTGACATGCCCCCCAAAAACCATTTGTCGCTCCTTCCCTTCTGAGCCCTCTACTGCGCCCGCCGAACAATTTACATAGACATATGAGGTATGTGCTTACTCGAGAGAAATTGGGTTTCAAATACAAGTAAAAATGTTCTCCTTTTACCTCTTGCAAAAATTCTAAATTGGGTCTACAAGAACATGCGAGTGTAAAAAATGAAGATTTTGAATTTTCTCCTTCACTTTGCTGCTATTCCTGTGAAACACCTAAAGGGTTAAAACACTTACTGAATGTCATTTTGAATACTTTCGGGGGTGCAGTTTTTATAATGGGGTCATTTATGGGGTATTTCTAATATGAAGACCCTTCAAATCCACTTCAAACCTGAACTGGTCCATGAAAAATAGCGAGTTTGAAAATTTTGTGAAAAATTTGAAAATTGCTGCTGAACTTTGAAGCCTCTGGTGTCTTCCAAAAGTAAAAACTCGTCAATTTTATGATGCAAACATAAAGTAGACATATTGTATATGTGAACCCAAAAAAAAAATTATTTGGAATTTCCATTTTCCTTACAAGCAGAGAGCTTCAAAGTTAGAAAAATGCTACATTTTCATTTTTTTCATCAAATTTGGGGATTTTTCACCAAGAAAGGATGCAAGGTACCACAAAAATTTGCCACTATGTTAAAGTAGAATATGTCACGAAAAAACACTCTCGGAATCAGAATGACAAGTAAAAGCATTCCAGAGTTATTAATGTTTAAATTGACAGTGGTCAGAATTGCCAAAAACGGACGAATCCTTAAAGTGAAAAAGGGCTAAGTCCTTAAGGGGTTAATACCATGACTTCATCTCTCTCTAGCTTACAAGCTAGAATGGAGTTTTTTTGAGAGTAGGGACAGGCCTTCTACTTCGGCCTCTCAGGTCACTTCTACTCCTACCACTCTGCAGGCTTGTTACCAGGTGGGTCAGTTTCATTCCCAAATGTGGCACCTTCTCATTTCATTCCACCCAACATAAAAAAAGATATCATAGAAGGCAAGGACGTAAACTTAGCATCTTTATTAGTGTCATCTCACGAGGCACCAGACAATAAAACTATAGCTTGCGGCAAACTGTCCATTCTAAAATCTAAAGACGTCAGATTGAATAGCAAGTTATCAGTCCCCTAGTTGGTCCTTGTCTTCAGCCTTTACCGAGACATTATTTGTTCTATTAACCCTCTCAGACTTGAGGAGTTAGATTCGTATCTCTACAAAAGTGGTGTGGATCTAGGTTACAAGTATGGAGGTTCAGCGTTCTTTGAATACCATAGATATTTTTCAGCCAAAGCAGCGGCGGCCCTGGTCCAATTTGGTCATGTTACTTATTGGGCCACCATAGACACCGAGTTATATTGTCACCACTTTGCTGGTCTCAAAGCTCCTGCTTGTAACCTATGCCATTCTATGTCCCACACTTTGGAATGGTGCAATGAGTAGAATCACACAACTCAGTTCATGCAGTCCAGACCCACTCCTGGTCCTATGTCCTTTCTCAACAAGCCTGCTGCAGTGTTAGATAAATTGGGGCGCCCAATCAGATATCTCGGTAGATCACAACTGTGTAACAACTTTAATTACCGTATATACTCGAGTATAAGCCGACCCGAGTATAAGCCGAGACCCCTAATTTCAACCCAAAATCCCAGGAAAAGTTAGCGCTTAGAAGAGGCCTCCCCGGTGAAGGTAGCAGCCCGGAACCACTATCCCACCGGACCACCTCCTCTCCGGACAGCCCTGCAGGACCGGACCAGCGCCGAGCGAAGGTGAGTACTGTACAGAACTAAAGGGGGGTGAGAGGGGGCTGGATGATGTCGAAGGCCGCAGTGGTCTTCAACCTGCGGACCTCCGGAGGTTTCAAAACTACAACTCCCAGCAAGCACGGACAGCCGATGGCTGCCCGGGCTTGCTGGGAGTTGTAGTTTTGAAACCTCTGGAGGTCCGCAGGTTGAAGACCACTGCGGGTGGAGAGTTCACTCGAGTATAAGCCGAGGGGGGTGTTTTCAGCACGAAAAATCGTGCTGAAAAACTCGGCTTATACTCGAGTATATACGGTATTCATCTTGCCACTACAATCAATGTAGACTTACATTTGTGTTCTAATTGTTTCCAAGCACACCCCAAAGTAGCATGCCCCCAGAAAGGGACATCAGCATGGTTAATGTGGATCTGTTGTAGATTTATCTACAGAACCATCCTGAGGTCTCCTGGGTACAATATTTGATTAATGGTCTATCTGGAGGTTTCCACATGGGTCTAGCTTCCCTACCTCAGTCTACCCAAGAGGGATCCAGAATCTGTCACGACTCTTCTGGAAGTTGAATTACAGAAAGGGTTTTTGGTTGGTCCGTTTATAGTTCCAACTTTTGTTCTCTGGCGAGTTAATCCCGTAGGGATAGTGTGTGGTAAATTCTCCAATAAAAAGAGATTAAATTACGACTTATCTGTGCCTCATTCTTCCCACATCCCGAGCTAAAATTCTTTAATCCCCTCGGAAGATTTCTCTATGAGGTAGTCTTCCATAGACGAGACTATACAGATCATTTTGCTGTTATGTAGAGGAGCTTTCCTATCTAAGGTGACGCATTTAAGTTACACCCCATGAAGCCAAGCCTGTGGCAGTGGCAGGGTCTGTACTACTTTGCCAGCAAACTAACTTTCGGCTCCAAAAGTAGCCCGTGGATTTTCAACCAGTTTGCACAGGCCCTCCACTAGATCACTGCGGGTAATGTAATCACATGATGCATTATCTCGATGATTTTCTTCTAATTGAATATCCCTGGGTGGTTCCTCGAGATCTAGATACTCTTCGGGGGCTGTTCCACAATCTTCAGGTACCTGCAGCACCCAATAAAGTTGAGGGGACTTGTACCCAAATTACCTTTTTAGGTTTACATTTGGACACCATGACCATGCAGGCTCCCTCCTGACAAATTATCTAGAATCAGAGGCGCCATCCACAAAGTAGTGATCTCCCGATTATCCACCAAAGCCGAGTTACAGTCTCTTCTGGGTATGCTCAATTTTGCTATGAGGATTATCCCCCCATGGTAACGCTGTCATCTCCAGGCTCTTGCAATTATTACCTTCTGCCCCCGATCAGGACAGTGTTGTTCGGCTAGAGCAAGAAGCAATGGCAGACTTGGCCATGTGGGATAATTTTCTGTCCCAATGGAACGGCATTTCTGACGCACTGACGCAGCCTCATCCACTGGGTTTGCGGCCATTTATGATTCGCATTGGTGGCTGATGTTGGGCCAGAAGAGGTTGCGTGCGTGCAAGAAAATTCTTCTCTTTTTGAGTTATACCCAGTGGTAGCTGCTGCGCAAGTGTGGGGGTCTCAGTGGGCTAAGAATAGGGATCGACCGACTATCGGTATGGCCGATATTATCGGCCGATAATCACGATTTTGGGCATTATCGGTATCTGCCGATAAGCCGATAATGCCCCGACGCGCCGCACCGCGACCGCCCCCCCCCCCCGACCCGCCGCACCGCGACTGCCCCCCCCCCTGACCCGCCGCACCACGACCGCCCCCCCCCCCCGACCCACCACACCGCGTCGCACCCCCCACCGTAGTGCTGGGCGGTATACCGGTATTAACCGGATACCGTTTTTTTCTCCCACGGTATGGATTTTTGCCCATACCGCTATACCGGTCGGGCTCCTCCCCCCGCCCTCCGAGTCAATAAAAAAAATTAAACTTACCCGTAATGGGAGCGGTCCGGGCCATCCATCCTTCCTGTAGTGTCCGGCGGCATTCCGGGTGGAGGGTGAACCGGTCCAGGCTGTCCTTCTCCGGGGGTCCTCTTCTCCACTCCGGGCAGTCCAGAGCCTGCCCGGAGTGGAGAAGAGGACCCCCGGAGAAGGAGTACAGCCAGGACCGGTTCACCCTCCACCCGGAATGCCGCCGGACACTACAGGAAGGATGGATGGCCCAGACCACCCTCCCCGGACGGTCCCTGCAGCAACTGGGAAGGAGAGTCAGGGTTCTGGGACGGACAGGGGTCTGTATAATATACTATACCTACAGTAGGCCCTCCAGCTGTTGCAAAACTACAACTCCCAGCAGGCTGTCCGGGCATGCTGGGAGTAGTAGTTTTGCAACAGCTGGAGGCACCCCTAGGCGCGGTGGGGGGAGCGGTGGCGGTGATAGGTCTCAGGACCCCCGATCAGGCATGGGGAGAGAAGCGGGTGGCGGCGGCCGCCAATGGCACCGCAAAAGCCACTGCAGTGCATTGATTTAAAGCGCCCGCTTTAAATCAATGATCTGCAGCGGTGTCGCGGGGGGATAAATAGCCGATAACTTATATTGGAATATCGGTATAAGTTATCGGCTATCGACTCTAACCTCCACCCATTATCGGTATCGGCCCTAAAAAAACCGATATCGGTCGATCCCTAGCTAAGAACACGGTCATATTCGTGTCCGATAATTTTGTGGTAGTGGATATTCTGAATAGTGGCAGATCCAATTCCAGGGTGATCATGTCCCTCCTTAGAAGGTTTGTCTGGTTGTCCTTGTCCCACAAATGTACTTTCCTTTGTTCCCACACCAGTGGGGAGAGGAATGTTGCTTCTGATGCCTTATCACGTCTTAATGTTGAGCGTTTCTTTCAGGTATGCCCAGAAGCATACGAGGTAGCCACTCCCTCTCCTCACCCCAGACTGCCGACGATGGACTGAGACGACACTTGAGTGTTGCCCGAGCCCTTATTCGTAAATCTGTATCTTTTAAAACCCTTAAGACTTATGATACAGCAGGACGGTTGTTTTCTGACTTCAAACGTACATATCCGCCCAGTGGTGCTAATCATATCCAATACCTATTCGCATTTGTTGCTTTTTGCCACTCACATCTCAAACTCTCGTACTCCACCATTAAAGGGTTACAAAATGTTCCGAACGCTTGGAATGGGCGGCTGGGGTCGTGACGTCACGGCCACGCCCCTCGTGACATCACACCATACCCCCTCAATGCAAGTCTATGGGAGGAGGCGTTAATCAATGTATTAGAAACAACTTTCTAATAACGTGCGATTAACAAAAATGGATCTTTATATGTTTTTTTTTTTTTTTTTACTTTAAAAAATTTACCACTAGGGGTCTCCCTACATGACCCGGCGCATAGAATTCAGACTCAAGCCGGCCTGGCAGCATGAGTCCGAACTCTCAGTGCAGCCGGGACACAGAAAAACACAGCGCAGCTCTCTGTCTGTCAATCAGGTGGGAGCAAGCGCTGTGCACGGCGGGCCAAACAGCGCTGCCTGTGCCTGTCCATGGTGAGAAGCGAGCCCACAGCCATGGACACCCCCAAAGTCCCCCCCCCTTGATTACAGGACTATCTCCGTGCAGGGCGATTACCCCCCCTCCCCCTATGAAAGGACGATCCGCGCAGTGCGACAGCTCCACCAGACCCCACCCCCCGCCCGTGGTGAAAAGCAGGTGCAGCTGCTAGACAGCTGATCCCAGTGATGACAGGATGGTCCGTGCAGTATTCCAGCCCCCCCCCCCCACCGTGGAGACAAGCCACGCAGCGCCGCACAGCACGGAACCACCACCCCGAACCCCCCCCCCCCCCCCGTGCGCCCCACAGCACTCACCCCGTGGTGTAAAGCTGGCCTGCTGCACTGAACAGGGAAGGGCGGAAGCGTTATTCAGCAGGCTTCAGCTGACGCCACACCTACCGGGTAACTCCCCCTTCAGGCCAGGAAACAGCCCTAGCTGGGAGCAGGTAATGAGGAGGACAACATACCAGGGGATAATTGACAGCAGCTCAGTTGGTGGCGGGGACTCTGTAAATATTTCCCTACAGGTAATGCTTGGTGTTCGGTGACTGTTATCCGAGATGGTTAAATGTTATTAGTAATAAGACGCCAGACTCCCCCTTGTTCGCCATCTCAGGAGCTCCGTTAACTAGCTAGATCTTAGATTAGTCAGTTTGGGGGTCGATCCTCAGTCTATTTCTGAGCACTCCTTTAGGATAGGAGCAGCCTGACAGATTAATAATCGGGTCCACATTATCAGGAGACTGGGCCGATGGAAATCCGCATGTTATACTACCGTATATACTCTAGTATAAGCCAGCCCGAATATAAGCCCCTAATTTCACCCCAAAAACCCAGGAAAAGTTATTGACTCGACTATAAGCCTAGGGTGGGAAATACATCATTCCCCCTGTCATCATCCAGACCCCTGTCATTAACACCCCCGTCATCATCACCCTGTCATCATCATCCCCTACATCATCACCGCCGGTCATCATCCCCCCCCTTCATCATCACCCCCTGTCATCACCCCCCCCCCCTTTCATAATCACTGCCTGTCATCATCCCCCCCCCCCTTCATCACCACCACCTGTCAATCCAGTGGTCTTCAACCCGCGGACCTCCAGATGTCGCAAAACTACAACTCCCAGCATGCCCGGACAGCCATCGGCTGTCCGGGCATGCTGGGAGTTGTAGTTTTGAAACATCTGGAGGTCTGCAGGTTGAAGACCACTGCAGCCTTCGTCATCATCGAGACCCGCCCCTCTTTAGTTTTCTACTCACCTCCCCTCGGTGGGAAGGAAGGGTGAGCTGGTCCGGGCCATCTATGCTGCAGGGACCGTCTGGTGGGGAGGGTTAGTCTTTCCGGGCTGTCCATCTTCACCGGGGGGGGGGGGGGCCCTCTTCTCCGCTCCGGCCCCGGATTAGTGACGTTGCCTTGACGACGACGCACAGGGACGTTCATCCCTGCAGCATAGATGGCCCGGACCAGCTCACCCTTACTTCCCACCGAGGGGAGGTGAGTAGAAAACTAAAGAGGGGGGTCTGAATGATGATGAAGGCCACAGTGGTCTTCAACCTGCGGACCTTCAGATGTTTCCAAACTACAACTCCCAGCATGCCCGGACAGCCGATGGCTGTCCGGGCATGCTGGGAGTTGTAGTTTTGCAACATCTGGTGGTCCACAGGTTGAAGACCACTGAGAAGGGATTGACAGGCGGAGAGTTCACTCGAGTATAAGCCGAGGGGGGTGTTTTCAGCACGAAAAAGCTTATACTCGAGTATATACGGTAGATATATTCCGGACCCGCATTGTGAGATGTTGTCAGCGTTTAAAACACTACTCATGTGAATTTTCGAACCCAATGTTGTTTTTGCCCTCTCTTCGGGTATATCTATCGCAGCAGTTATGGTAGTAGGTAGTTAGGTAGGTTCGGGGGCATCGGTTCTGATAGTTGTCCTGACCACAAATAGTCTTTATGTTCTAATTCAGTCGCAGGACATCATGTCACCATATTGGCTGCTGTATTTGATGCGTTCACATAAACAAATACAACCTCCTCACGGTGGCGGTATATATATAACCAGAGTTTGGCGCGAGCATTTGGCACACAGACCGTGCATTTTATCGGCAGACTTTGAGTAAAGAGAAGAGTAATGCTTTTATTTTAGTTACATAACCTTTGTCTCCTCTGAGGAGATGGCGCAATTGTTTGCTTGGTCATTGCTTTTCTGCCGGCCTGACAATTATTTATATCTAAAGTTACGGGGGGGGGACTTTAGTTTTTGTGACATTGCTGTGCAGCCGTACCGGTATGTGTGTATGTTTTTTATACCTATTGTCATTATATAGTGGTTTATGGATTTAGATACAATTGTATATACATACAGTGGACAGAATCTGAAAATGTACATAAATCTTATGAGTGGTCCCCTAAAAAGAATTAAAAAGTATACAGGGTAAATTATTTTATGAAGTCAAAAAGTATATACAGTACACCAATAATGATAAAAGAGCCAAATCACCTCCCATTATTTAAGTTACCAATCCCCAGGATAGTATGTCCTTACATTCCTGGTCCGCAGCATGGTTCCCTATCACATTCCTGGTCCGCAGTATGGTTCCCTATCACATTCCTGGTCTGCAGCATGGTTCCCTATCACATTTCTGGTCCGCAGCATGGTTCCCTATCACATTCCTGGTCTGCAGCATGGCTCCCCATCACATTCCTGGTCCACAGCATGGCTCCCCATCACATTCCTGGTCCGCAGCATGGTTCCCTATCACATTCCTGTTCCGCAGCATGGTTCCCTATCACATTCCTGGTCTGCAGCATGGCTCCCTATCACATTCCTGGTCCGCAGCATGGTTCCCTATCACATTCCTGGTCCGCAGCATGGCTCCCTATCACATTCCTGGTCCGCAGCATGGTTCCCTATCACATTCCTGGTCCGCAGCATGGTTCCCTATCACATTCTTGGTCCGCAGCATGGTTTCCTATCACATTTCTGGTCCGCAGCATGGTTCCCTATCACATTCCTGGTCCGCAGCATGGTTCCCTATCACATTCCTGGTCTGCAGCATGGCTCCCTATCACATTCCTGGTCTGCAGCATGGCTCCCCATCACATTCCTGGTCTGCAGCATGGCTCCCCATCACATTCCTGGTCCGCAGCATGGTTCCCTATCACATTCCTGGTCTGCAGCATGGTTCCCTATCACATTCCTGGTCTGCAGCATGGCTCCCCATCACATTCCTGGTCCGCAGCATGGCTCCCCATCACATTCCTGGTCTGCAGCAAAGCTCCCTATCAGATTCCTGGTCCCCAGCATGGTTCCCTATCGCATTCCTGGTCTGCAGTTCCAGCATGGTTCCCTATCGCATTCCTGGTCTGCAGTTCCAGCATGGCTCAACTCCAATCCTTATATAGTAGCATGACTCCCATCTCATTCCTAGTAGAGATGGAAAATGTCAAAGCCATGGGGGAAAAAAGGGTTCAAACACTGTGCCAGGCGGTCTACACGGGGGGCACCGTGCCCTCCCAGCCACATCCCCAGGATTGTATGGATTTAGTTGGCATTCACCACAGAGCCCTTATGACTCTTTGTTTCGTTTGTTGGGTCACAATGTAGCCTGTAGCTAAGTGGAGACAAGACCAAACATCTACAACTGCTGCTGAATCTGTCTGTGTCTGATGTTAAAAATAACCCTGGAAGAGCAGACCATGATTTATGTGAAAGCGGGGCCCCCGGGGCATTAGTGTAGTCATAGCTCTTACCCTACCGCCCCCCCTCCCCAGCACTGTCATGATGGAGGACCCCTATGACCGTACCTATGTCTGGATTTAACCTAATAAACATCTCAATTACTTCTTATGTCTGAGTCTGATGCCCATTGATGTCTGATGTACTAATCAACCTGTCGTCTATCTCTTGACTTTCTTATGTCGGCTCTTGACTTCTCTTCAGTCGTTGACCCTTACAGCCCTTCTGAGAGGTTACTTTTACTTTGAGAAGTTTGATATCATTTGGTCGTTCCCAGATCAAAGCTGACTGTCCGAATACAGTAGAAGTAAAATGGCCCCTTCTTAACCAGGTGCTGCTTTATCCAATAGAAGAAACTTTTCAGTTCCCGGGTACTCAAATGCTGGATGCACTCGTTTGTTCAGTTCCATAAAATTCTATCACGCCTTTTGGGGACTCAGTCCCCCTTCCTCAGTTTGTCAATCTGAGGAAGAGGAATTGAGCAACCGAAACACGCCATAGTATTATTTTATTAAACTGTTTTTAACAAAAAAAGTGCATCCAGCCTTTGAACATTACCCGTAAACTGGAAAGTTTCTTTTATTAGATTAAGCAGAGTCTGACTAACAAGGGATAGATTTTCTTCAGCTTCTACTCTTATCTGTATATGACCCTGTCACCGGTTGTCCTTCCTCAGCGCACTTTTGGTAGGTACTAACCACTGTGTGCCAGGAAAATCCCATCTGCAGTCCCGGAGATGCCCAAGTGTTGTGTAGACATCACAATTTGGCCCTTGTTGATCCTTGCGGTTGCTCAGTTTTCCTACATCCAACCTGTCAATTTCGTGAACTGACTGTTCACTTGCTGCCAGTTGTATCTCACCCCTTCACAGGTGCCATTGTTCCGAAATATCATATTATTTTCTCTTTGCCTCTCAGCACTGAGACGGTTGAGCCTTATCATTGTTTTCCAGTTTAGAAGGCTGTGCCCCTTTTATTTATTTTTTATATATTTTTTTTGTGCAATTTTTTTTTGGGTGTTTGCAATTTTTTTATTTTCATGGTGGAGTGGCCTAGTGTGCACAGATATAGATAGATAGATTATTTTTTTTTTGCGTAAATCATGTGGGTAAAAAAAAAATTTGCACAAAAAAAAAATGTAATAATAAAAAAAAAGGCTAAATTATACTCCGCTCCTATTATGTCGCGTGCGCAATTTCCTAAATTAGACACAGAATTCCCTGCTGGAATAATTGTGCACATGAGGAGAAAAATTGTGCTAATTTTCACACAAGTGATAAATAACCCCTCCGTGTGTATTCTTTAGAAGCCGATTATCTTCCTGTTTGTTTCAGCTCGCACCGCGGTACGGGAAACGGCAATTAAGTACAAGTTGGTAGGAATGTCCTATCATCTGCCAACATACACATCCTTTACGAGCCCGCGTGAACGGCATCTTAAGAATATGATCACCCGTCCGCGTCTTTAAAGGGGTACGCCACCGAAGTTGATTTTTTTTCTTTAATCAGCTGGTGCTAGAAAGTTAAACAGATTTGTAAATAACTTCTATTAGAAAATCTCAATCCTTTCAGTACTTATCAGCTGCTGTATGCTTCACAGGAATTTTTTTTTCTTTTTGAATTTCCTTTCTAGTCTGACCACAGTGCTCTCTGCTGACACCTCTGTCCATGTCAGGAACTGTCCAGAGCAGGAGCAAATCCCCATAGAAAACCTATGCTGCTCTGGACAGTTCCTGACATGGACAGAGGTGTCAGCAGAGAGCACTGTGGACAAGACAAAAAAAAAATCCAAAAAGAAAAGAATTTCCTCTGTAGTATACAGCATCTGATAAGTACTGGAAGGATTAAGCTTTTTTAATAGAAGTAATTTACAAATCTGTTTAACTTTCTGGCACCAGTTGATAATTTGTTTTTTCCCCAGTGGAGTACCCCTTTAAGTGCTAACAATTTGTTTGCCAAGGAGCGACAGCGTGAATTGTTATGGCGCAGCTGGCAGGATAATGGTAAAATGCTGCGGGAAGCTTTATTATGTATCTGGCCTGGATGGGCACAGCGCCCGCAGGGTCACTTAGGGGAGGGGGCTTCTCTTTGATCATATGCCCCTGATTACCATTACTTATTGTCTGTTATGTAATGAGTGAAATGGTCTAATACTTTACAGTCACAAGAGCCTCATAACATCGATGCCCCCCCGGCCCCCGGCTGTAAATAAGACATTTGTCCGGAGGCGCACACAGGCCCCAGTTCCTGCTGCATTCTGAGGTCACATGGGCAGAGAGAATCGGTGGAATGACTGACATGTCAAAGCTGCAACAATGCTGAGTATACAGGATTCTGCAGGGCACACCATTTTAACCTGTGCACTGCTGGAAAGTTTTTACCACTTTTGTTTTCCAGTGTTTAACAATCTATGCTAGAATTCAATTTATACTACTGTAGATTGATTCACACGGGCAATGGAAGATGGAAGAACGTTGTCTGGTCTGAGGAGTCTCCATTCCTGCTGTCACATCAGATGGGGCAGAATTTGGTGTAAACAACATAAATCATGGATCCCTCCTGCCTTGTATCAGGGTCAGGCTGGTGGGGGTGTAATGGTGGGGGGGGGGGGGGGGGGGGGGGCGTTTTCTGGCCACTTTGGGCCCCTTAGTATGTCTATATGGAGGAACTGTGTGATGTCATCATGTCTATATGGAGGAACTGTGTGATGTCATCATGTCCATATGGAGGAACTGTGTGATGTCATCATGTCTATATGGAGGTACTGTGTGATGTCATCATGTCTATATGGAAGAACTGTGTGATGTCATCATGTCTATATGGAGGAACTGTGTGATGTCATCATGTCTATATGGAAGAACTGTGTGATGTCATCATGTCTATATGGAGGTACTGTGTGATGTCATCATGTCTATATGGAAGAACTGTGTGATGTCATCATGTCTATATGGAGGTACTGTGTGATGTCATCATGTCTATATGGAAGAACTGTGTGATGTCATCATGTCCATATGGAGGAACTGTGTGATGTCATCATGTCCATATGGAGGAACTGTGTGATGTCATCATGTCCATATGGAGGAACTGTGTGATGTCATCATGTCCATATGGAGGAACTGTGTGATGTCATCATGTCCATATGGAGGAACTGTGTGATGTCATCATGTCCATATGGAAGAACTGTGTGATGTCATCATGTCTATATGGAAGAACTGTGTGATGTCGTCATGTCCATATGGAGGAACTGTGTGATGTCATCATGTCTATATGGGGGAACTGTGTGATGTCATCATGTCCATATGGAGGAACTGTGTGATGTCATCATGTCCATATGAAGAACTGTGTGATGTCATCATGTCCATATGGAGAACTGTGTGATGTCATCATGCCCATATGGAGGAACTGTGTGATGTCATCATGTCTATATGGGGGAACTGTGTGATGTCATCATGTCTATATGGAGAACTGTGTGATGTCATCCTGTCTATATGGAGGAACTGTGTGATGTCATCATGTCTATATGGAGGAACTGTGTGATGTCATCATGTCCATATGGAGAACTGTGTGATGTCATCATGTCCATATGGAGGAACTGTGTGATGTCATCATGTCTATATGGGGGAACTGTGTGATGTCGTCATGTCCGTATGGAGGAACTGTGTGATGTCATCATGTCTATATGGAGGAACTGTGTGATGTCATCATGTCCATATGAAGAACTGTGTGATGTCGTCATGTCTATATGGAGGAACTGTGTGATGTCATCATGTCCATATAGAGAACTGTGTGATGTCATCATGTCCATATAGAGAACTGTGTGATGTCATCATGTCTATATGGTGGAACTGTGTGATGTCATCATGTCCATATAGAGGAACTGTGTGATGTCATCATGTCCATATGGAGGAACTGTGTGATGTCATCATGTCTATATGGAGGAACTGTGTGATGTCATCATGTCTATATGGAGGAACTGTGTGATGTCGTCATGTCCATATGGGGGAACTGTGTGATATCATCATGTCCATATGGAGGAACTGTGTGATGTCATCATGTCTATATGGAGGAACTGTGATGTCATCATGTCCATATGGAGGAACTGTGTGATGTCATCATGTCCATATGGGGGAACTGTGTGATGTCATCATGTCTATATGGAGGAACTGTGTGATGTCATCATGTCCATATGGAGGAACTGTGTGATGTCATCATGTGTATATGGAGGAACTGTGTGATGTCATCATGTCCATATGGAGGAACTGTGTGATGTCATCATGTCCATATGGAGGAACTGTGTGATGTCATCATGTCTATATGGAGGAACTGTGTGATGTCATCATGTCTACATGGAGAACTGTGTGATGTCATCATGTCTATATGGGGGAACTGTGTGATATCATCATGTCCATATGGAGGAACTGTGTGATGTCATCATGTCTATATGGAGGAACTGTGATGTCATCATGTCCATATGGAGGAACTGTGTGATGTCATCATGTGTATATGGAGGAACTGTGTGATGTCATCATGTGTATATGGAGGAACTGTGTGATGTCATCATGTCCATATGGAGGAACTGTGTGATGTCATCATGTCTATATGGAGGAACTGTGTGATGTCATCATGTCCATATGGAGGAACTGTGTGATGTCATCCTGTCCATATGGAGGAACTGTGTGATGTCATCATGTCTATATGGAGCAAAATCTCTAAGGAATGTTTCCAGCACCTTTGTAGAAAGTATACAGGGGGGTCTGACCCGGGACTAGCAAGGTGGACCTAATGTGGCAAAGGGGAATCCTGGTGACACTCTTTGGGGCCATTCTTGGATTCTTCGTAGGTTCACAATTCTTGTACGCTTTAGCTGTTGGGGATGATGTAAATTCACTGGGTTGAGACGACCGCTCTTTCAGGGATAATGTGCGTCCAGCTTTGCGCACCCAGGGACATCTTTTTTGTCATGGTTTATTATACATGTGAACAGTGGGATCTGTAGAAAACACCTTGTCGAATGTTGGATTTGGTCTTTCACAGAAGAATTAATATAACCCGATAAATGAATTGTTGCGCTGGACACAGCCTGGGGGACACGGTTAGAAGTTGACTCATCTGGAGACGGGTGACACCAGCGAGCCGGTCTGGTCACGTTGCTGGCTGCACGCGCTGTAGTCCTACAGTAATGGCCAAGTTTCTACTTACATGTTGCCACATATTGCCTCTTGAGAACGCCGTGTGACGGCGAAACATGTAGAGGCGGCAATTTTGTGTTTTAATTAGTGTCACAATAGGGAAGTTTGGGCTTCTGCATGGCTCCTGTACACTGGAGCCATGTTGCCCCAATAACTATTATTCTCCCATGTGACATTGCATTTTTAATTATCACTTTCTGGAATTGTTTCTTTTTAGATATATACTATTAAAAGTGATGTTTTAGGGGGGAGAAAATTGAGGTGTTTTGCACCCCAGGCTACGGCCTTGGGGTTTGGTTAATTATATTGTTTTGGCCTCATAGCCCCCTTTTGGGTCATTTTGTAGTTTTTACTTACAGGAAGGGCCCTGAAATATTTGAGGAAACCAGAGGGTTAATTCCTCCCCCTCCTTCGGCAATGAAAGCAGGCGCCTTTGGCTTTATCTCTGTGACTTCTTAATTTTTACGTTGTCATGCTTCCTCTCCCCTCCTCTCTCCAAATAACTGTCTCCTATCTCTTACCAGGGTTTCTATTACACTTCTGTACCTTGCAGGGGCCCTTCTCCGGCCTCCAGCGAGACTTCTCGAGACTGCTGTATATATGTATATGTCCTCTGTGAAGACTTGGACATCTTTACCTGCTGGCGGTGGCAGAGCCCCATACCGATGCCGCGCGTCCATTCAGGCCGTCTCTGCCAATGTGGCTTCTGTATTTTCCATGCAGGTTGTTTACTTGGATTCCCTTCTGCTGATTCTCACTGTTCTTCTGTCTCTTGTCTTTTATATCGGGAACCCTATGCGGATATAGTGCTTCCTAGCTCTGTGATAGGCTCTGTTTGCCTTATTTTATCCATTCTTATCCCCTATCCACATGGTAAGGGGATAAGTAGCTGATCGGGTGGGTCCGACCGCTGAGACCCAACGCTCAGTGAGGAGGGCATGCTGCAGACGGCACACACTTCATTCATTTCTATGGAAGCCCCGAAAAGACCGGAGTACAGCCATCTGGCATCACCGGCGCTCCCATAGAAGTCAATAGAGTGCACGCCATCTGCCAGCAAACCACACACGCTCCTTCACTGACAGCCGGTGTCCAGTTCCAGAGATCGCAGGGGGCTCCAGCGGTCGGACCCACTGCGATCAGCTACTTATCCCCTATTTTGTGGATTAGGAATAAATTTGTTTTGGCTGGAGTTCTCCTTTAAGTTCATATTAGGAAGTGCAGCAATAGAGATGTATGCGTTCCCTCAGCTCACCTTTCTCTGCTGCCGGCCTCCCCACCGCCGCTTATCTTACTGGGTTCATGTCATCCTGCGGTCTGCCGCTGCTCCCTGGCTCTGGTATCCTTCCTAAGCCTTGCGCGTGTGTTTGATTCCAGGTTTCTTAAAGGGGTACTCTGCTGCCCCAACGTTCGGAACATTTTGTTCCGAACACCTGGAGTGGGCAGCGGGGGTCATGACGTCACGCCACACCCCCTCAATGAAAGTCTATGGGAGGGGGCCCCCTCCCATAGACTTGCATTGAGGGGGAGTGGCGTGACATCACAACCCGCACCCAGCTTCTAAACGAACGCCGGGTGCTGCACAGAGATTGTGGGGGTCCCAGCTGCGGGACCCTCGCGATCAGACATCTATCCTTTGGATAGGGGATACGATGTCTAGGGGCAGAGTACCACTTTAAAAGGGGTTTTCCAATATCAGAATATCAGACACTTTCCCCAAGATATATGGTTACTAAAGTTACTTAAGTAGTGCTATCACAAATTGTCCTGTCTTCACCATGTTTTTGTGTGTTTCATCCCTGACAGGAAGTTGTGTAGTCCTCTTTGTCAGTGTGGTGTTTTCTTCAGTTTCCCGGCTCCTCCCCCTCTCCCAAGACAACGCATCATATCAACCTCTGCTTTCTTAGGAGGCGGAGCCATATCTTGTTTCTGAACTCTAGCCCCGCCCCCTGAGTGATGTTACCACCTCTGACCGGCCATTACAGCCTTCATGGACACCTTTCTGTTGGTGAACAGCTTGGCGATTCCCTGGGACTTATAGTTCTGTTGACTCCGCTCATGTAGCCCCACATGAGATCTTTTGTCAACCCAGAGGGTCCCCATTAGCTCAAATGACCTTGTGTTTCAGAAATGTGTTAATATATTTTTATCTATAATGTTCTCTTCTAAGACACAAAGGGTGAAGAAAATGTGGTTGTGACTGGTTAAGGCAACCTATAAGCTGGAATCTCTTGGTGACTACTTTGCTGATGCATTATTAGTTGGGGCAGGAAAGAAAGTTGCTGCCAGACACATCTGGCAGTGGCTTATCTTCTGACAACTATTGGACTGGGCCTTTGAAATTCAACATGCCTGATTTTTGTCAGTCTATTCCCCGTTAAGTTTCCAGCAAATCTACTTTCTTCTCTGGCTGCCATAAATATATTCCACATGAACATTGTGCCCCCATATAGTTGTAGACCCCCTCTGTGCCCCCATATAGTTGTAGGCCCCCTCTGTTCCCCCATATAGTTGTAGGCCCCCTCGGTTCCCCCATATAGTCGTAGGCCCCCTCTGTGCCTCCATATAGTTGTAGGTCCCCTCTTGCCCCCATATAGTCGTAGGCCCCCTCTGTGCCTCCATATAGTCGTAGGCCCCCTCTGTGCCTCCATATAGTCGTAGGCCCCCTCTGTGCCTCCATATAGTTGTAGGCCCCCTCTTGCCCCCATATAGTCGTAGGCCCCCCTCTATGCCTCCATATAGTTGTAGGCCTCCTCTGTACCCCATATAGTTGTAGGCCCCCTCGGTTCCCCCATATAGTTGTAGTTCTCCCTCTTTGCCCCCATATAGTTGTAGGCCCCCTCTGTACCCCATATAGTTGTAGGCCTCCTCTGTGCCCCCATATAGTTGTAGGCCTCCTCTGTACCCCATATAGTTGTAGGCCCCCTCGGTTCCCCCATATAGTTGTAGTTCTCCCTCTTTGCCCCCATATAGTTGTAGGCCCCCTCTGTACCCCATATAGTTGTAGGCCTCCTCTGTGCCCCCATATTGTTGTAGGTCCCCTCTGTGCCTTCATCTAGCTGTAAGCTGCCCCATACAGTAGTAGGCCCCCTCTGTGCCCCAATACAGTTCTAGGCCCCATCTTGTCCCCATATAGTCCTAGGCCCCCTCTCTCCCTCAATATAGTTATAGGCCTCCCATTCTGCAACACCTGGGTGCTTCCCTTCTCCCTTGGTCAATGTACCTACTCCTATGGCCCATGGCAGTAGATCCGGAGGAGCAGTGGAGCACTGAAGATGACATGGTAGTCCATAGCAGCTCAGTTGCCCCCTTTCGCTTCTCGGGGCACTGACGTAGACTAGTACCAGAAGCCACTGCTCATTTATTTTATAGTTGCTGCGGTGCCCTCTGCCACTTTTTCCTCAGGCAGCATAGGCCACCTTGGTAGCATGGGCCGGTGGCTGCAGCGGCCATTTTGGATCATTTTTCCCCGGGTTAGGAACCAATGGTTAGGCATCAATACTTTATGCTTAGGTATCTGTTTTTTAAAGTTACTTGACTGGTGGCCCAACCACAAGTCGGGCCTGGCGCCGAGATAAAGTTAAGTTCAGCTTAATATTGTTTGGC
Source organism: Hyla sarda (assembly GCF_029499605.1). NCBI lineage: Eukaryota > Metazoa > Chordata > Amphibia > Anura > Hylidae > Hyla > Hyla sarda. The sequence goes on along the minus strand of NC_079200.1, from coordinate 9,195,352 downwards.
AGAAATGTACGTTAGATTGGTGACGAAACTAGGTTGTTCTCTTAACTTGAGAGTGGTGTATGTGGTTGAGGGTGTAAATACTGTCTTTGTCTGTGGTCACTTTTGGTCCCATTGACTTCTTCTTGTCTTACTTCTGCTGCTACTTTATGGACTTGTTATATTGATAACCGCATTTCGTGCGCTTTATTGGACAGTAGGTCGTCTTCTCCTACCTCTGATGTAAACCCGAGTCGGTTTTCATATAAACTGTTAATAATATTGCTTTTATCCTTATTCTATGTTTATGGACTTTTTCTCATTAAGGAAGCGTATCCCCTAGGGCAATGCTCCATTCATTCTTTCTTAAAGGGGTACTCCACTGGAAAACGTATTTATTTTTTTTTTTTAAATCAACTGGTGCCACAAAGTTAAACAGATTTGTAAATTATTTCTATTTGAAAATCTTAATCCTTCCAGTACTTATCAGCTGCTGTATACTACAGAGGAAGTTCTTTTCTTTTTCAACTTCCTTTCTGTCTGACCACAGTGCCCTCTGCTGACATCTCTGTCCATGTCAGGAACTTTCCAGAGGAGGAGAGGTTTGCTATTGGGATTTGCTCCTGCTCTGGACAGTTCCTGACACGGACAGAGGTGTCAGCAGAGACCACTTGTGGTCAGACAGAAAGGAATTTCAAAATGAAAAAAAACTTCCTGTGGATAATGCAGCAGCTGATAACTATTGGAAGGATTAAGATTTTTAAATAGAAGTAATTTACAAATCTGTTACAAAAAAGTTTTCCAGCGGAGTTCCCCTTTAAGCTTCTATGGGTGAGTGCCTAACCTTGGCAATGCTCATAAGCTCCATAGAATTGTACTTGTGCAACAACTGGAGAACCACTGGGTAAGTGAATCACAAGTTGGACCCCTGTGGACCCCTGCTGAACGCATGGCATGTTCCATTCATTTTCTAGGGAGCTTCCATTGGTAAATGCCTAACCTCGGCAATGCTCAGAAGCCCCATAGAGCTGTGGTTTTGCAATGGCTGGAGGTCCACTGGTTGGGGAAACACTGGGTTAGGGAATAACAAGCTGGACTCCTGCCCATCCTGAGAACGGGGGACAAATATCCTCTCAATAAAGGAGTGTTGGCATGAATGGAATGTTCCATTCATTCTCTATTGAGCTTCCATTGGTGAGTGCCTAACCACGGCAATTCTCAGAAGCCCCATAGAGAATGAATGGAGTGCTGGCTGCGTATGTTGTGGCGCACTTTGTTCATTCGGGCGACAGTTCACCTCCGTTCTTGGTTGGAGGCGGGGTTACCAATGGAACCCTAAGGCTAAGTTCACATTGCCGTTGTGCTCCGCCCCATTCTGGGTACATTCAGCTTTTTTTTCCCCCTTAGCCGAACAGACCCAGAATGGGTTAGAACACAACTGGCGCTGCAGGGTCCCAACAGTTCCCATTGACTTGAATGGGGTTCATCAGGGATTTGGTATTTTACATTTTTTTTCTTATATTAGTGTTTGTGTATTGTTTTGTTTTTTTACTCAGGGCGTCTTTTTCGTCCCATTGCAGTTTTTGATTCCCTTTTTTTTCTGCCATGAGGGAATCTAGTGAGATAGAGAAGTATAATAGAAAGGACTTAGACTTCTCCTTTTTACTGAACCCACTTCTGGTTTTGGTTCAAAAACCGCTATTGTGTGAACTCCGTATTTTAGCGTATAAGGAGGACGGTGATAGGCCAAGGATCCCAGTGATAGCGCTTCTCAGGAGTAAAAACATTTATTCCAAGATAAAAAGCCCGCACTTGAGAAAGGGTTCGGTTTGGACCTGAAACGCTTTGGATGTGCTATCTTACATGTTTTATGATACAGTGATCCCTCAACTTACAATGGCCTCAACATACAATAGTTTCAACATACAATGGTCTTTTCTGGACAATTTTAAGTTGAAACCAGACTCAACATACAATACAACGGACAGTCCAGATCTGTGAAACGTGTCAATGTCTGGAAGAATTGACCAATCAGAATGGGCATTCACTGGTAAAACACCGGTATTACTGAAGTGCATGCACTGACTGATGTCTGGTAGCGCCCCCTATAGTACAGGGAGGTATTACATGTTCTGTACTCTTTACCTGTATTACTGAAGTGTATGCACTGACTGGTGTCTGGTAGTGCCCCCTATAGTACAGGGAGGTATTAGATGTTCTGTACTCTTTACCTGTATTACTAAAGTGTATGCACTGACTGATGTCTGGTAGTGCCCCCTACAGTACAGGGAGGTATTACATGTTCTGCACTCTTTACCTGTATTACTGAAGTGTATGCACTGACTGATGTCTGGTAGCGCCCCCTACAGTACAGGGAGGTATTACATGTTCTGTACTCTTTACCTGTACCAGGTTTACCTGCTCCTTTGGACACCAGGTGAGGGCGGCTCCATATTACTTTTTTAGGACACTGTGTACTGTACAGGACCCTGAAGAAGCTCCTGTCCTCTACATAGACCAGCGTTTCCCAAGCAAGGTGTCCCCAGCTGTTGCAAAACTACAACTCCCAGCATGCCTGGACAGCCTTTGGCTGTCCGGGCATGCTGGGAGTTGTAGTTTTGCAACGGCTGGAGGCTCCCTGCTTGGGAAACACTGACCTAGACAGTGATTACAGCTCCCAGCAGATCTTTATTACTTTTATATGTAAGGGCTTTATCTCTATTAGTTATCTACTTATTTTTCTTTAATCATCACTTTTTCCTATTTTTGGATGACATTTTGGGCCTTCAGAACCAATTACCAGGTTTCCATAGAGTTCTGGTCTCAACATACAATGGTTTCAACATACAATGGTCATCCTGGAACCAATTAATATTTTAACTTGAGGGACTACTGTATTTATTTTAATCTTTTTACTCTGGAGAAGCGCCATCACTGGGATCATTTTGCCGTCCTCCCTGGGATCACCGTCCTCCCTATACATTGTGTATAGCTGAAGCTCCTGAAGCTATTGGCTCTGCCTAGGGCTGCTGACCAATGGACATTTAAAGGGGTACTCCGGTGGAAATTTTTTTTTTTCAAATCAACTGGTGCCAGAAAGTTAAACAGATTTGTACATTTCTTCTATTTAAAAAATCTTAATCCTTCCAGTACTTATCAGCTGCTGTATGCTCCACAGGAAGTTTTTTTTTTATTGTTTTCTGTTTGACCACAGTGCTCTCTGCTGACACCTCTGTCCATGTCCGGAACTGTCCAGTTCCTGACATGGACATAGGTGTCAGATCTCCTTGCAGCAGACGCATTCTATGCCATGTCTTGGAAACCTCTTTGTTTCTGGGAATGGAGACGTTACGTCACGCCACGCCCCTTTTGATGTCACGCCACGCCCCCTCCATTTATGTCTATGGGAGGGGGCATGACACAACTGTTACATAACTGGTTAGTTACAATTATGACCTCCTTCACCTCTGTTCAGGCTTGAATGTTTGCCAGTAGTCTTTATTACGGTCTACCTTATTTTGTCAATATTTACACTCCCAGGTATGGCTATGTGCACATCTGCGTTAAAGGGGTACTCCGGTGAAACCTTTTTTCTTTTAAATCAACTGGTGGCAGAAAGTTAAACATATTTGTAAATTACTTCTATTAAAAAATCTTAATCCTTCCAGTACTTATTAGCTTCTGAATACTACAGAGGGAATTCTTTTCTTTTTGGAATTCTCTCTGATGACATCACGAGCACAGTTCTCTCTGCTGACGTTATTATAATAATAATAACACTTTATTTATTGTTGTCCTTATTGGGATTTGAACCCAAGGCCCCAGCATTGCAAGGCAGCAGTGCTAACCACTGAGCCACCATGCTGCCCTTTGCATACATCTGCTATGTATGGTTGCTAAAATGGACAGAGATGTCAGCAGAGAGCACTGTGCTCGTGATGTCATCAGTGTTCCAAAAAGAAAGGAATTTCCTCTGTAGCATTCAGCAGCTAATAAGTACTGAAAGGATTAAGTTTTTTTAATAGAACTAATTTACAAATATGTTTAACTTTCTGCCACCAGTTGATTTAAAAGAAAAAAGGTTTTCACCGGAGTACCCTTTTAAAGGGGTATTCCAGGAAAAAACTTTTTTTTTTTTTTTTTAATATCAAATGGCTCCAGAAAGGTAGGCTGGGTTCACATCACGTTTTTGCCATACTGTTTTCAATCCGTTTTTTTAAAGAAAACTGTATGGCAGAAAAACGGATGGAACAGTATGGGAAAAAGTAAACCGTATGCGTTTTTAAACAGTATACTGTTTTTAAAAGTGCATACAGTTCCATCAGTTTTTATAGAAAAATACACATACGTTTTTGAAAATTTTGTCCATTTTTAATGGGAGGGGTCTTGGGTGGGGACTTTAGGATTCAAATGCGCATGTGCAAAGTAAAAACGTATACGTTTTTCCCGTATGGAACCGTATACATGTGCGTTTCCCATTGACGTCCATGTTAAGAAAAAACGTATGCGGTTGCAGTACGGTTTTTAAATCGGAGTCAAAACCCCTTTAAAGCTATGTTAGAGGGGCTCTGTCGCATCTATCATTTAGGCTACGTTCACTTTACCATTCAGCTCCGTTTGTAGACCCTGTTTCCTATTTTTTTTTTTTTTACACGTATTTTTTATTGGGAAAATAGGGTAATTTGAATTTTTAAGGGCTCTTTATTTTTTGACCTCCTCTAATGGCCTATTATAAGCAATTTTCAGTTGCTTATGTAGATCATTGTAATTCATAAGCATTACACTGATCTATGAGTTTATTTCTACTGCCTGCCATAGACGAGCTGTATCAATTACAGACTCCCTGCATCAATTATAGACTCCTGCCTGTTCTAAGGCCTAGTAAAAACCTCGGGCTGGCCTAAGAACTGATTGGCACCCTGAGATTACATTCCAGGGGACCGATTGGACCACTGGACCATCAGGTATGCTTTTTTTTTTTTCCCCTTCCTTTCTAAGATATATTGTCGGTTGAAGTTGTCGGTACAGTATCATTATGGATCTCATTGTTGTGTTTTGGCAAAATAAAAATAGCCAAATCCCAGAAAACACACTCGACTTGCAGTCCAAAATTCCATTTTTCTGGGGCAGTCATGTAGCAGCTTCATCAGGCCATGGGGTTTGCAGTGCAGGAGCAGTGCTAATTAATAGATGCCATGTTGCAATGCGCCATTTTTTGCACAACATGAAGATGGAATGGTCGCTCTTTTAGCTTTGTATTGTATTTGAGTTTGTAGCCCAGTGTTTCCCAACCAGGGTTCCTCCAGCTGTTTCAAAACCACAACTTTCAGCATACTTAGACAGCCAAAGGCTGTTGAGATTTACCTTTCAGGGACAGTGTGGATCCTCTGGAGGAGGCAGACAGGCTTTTGGCTGTCCGAATAGTGTTGAGAGTTGTAGTTTTGCAACAGCTGCAGGCACACTATGTGGAAAACACTGGTCTATGATATGTGGAGCTAGATAACATCCTGTACTCACAACAGCTAGAATGCATTAAAAAACAAAACAAAAAACAAACGAAAAAGCCCATATGCTCTTAAGGATTAAAGTCACTAATATGTGGGTGATGTAACAGATGGAGGAAGTTATCTTCTCTCTACCGAGACTTCTCTATGCTGAGTGTGTGGGGAACAAAGAGAAATATGGAAAATAAAGCCAAATTAATATTTTATTTTATTAAAGGGGTACTCCGATGGAAACCGTTTTTTTTAAATCAACTGGTGCCAGAAAGTAAACAGATTTGTAAATGACTTCTATTAAAAAATCTTAATCCTTCCAGTACTTATTAGCTGCTGAATACTACAGAGGAAATGGTTTTCTTTTTGGAACACAGAGCTCTCTGTTGACATCAGGAGCACAGTGCTCTCTGCTGACACCTCTGTCCATTTTAGGAACTGTCCGGAGTAGGAGCAAATCCCCATAGCAAACACATGCAGTTCCTGACATGCACAGAGGTGTCAGCAGAGAGCACTGTGGTCAGACTGGAAAGAACTTCACAACTTCCTGTGGAGTATACAGCAGCTGATAAGTACTGGAAGGATTAAGATTTTTAAATAGAAGTCATTTACAAATCTATTTGACTTATTGGCACCAGTTGATTTAAAAAAAAAAAAAAAAAAGTTTCCAGTGGAGTACCCCTTTAATGCACAAGCAGCAGATTTATTGCAGTAATGTATTGTTGCAGAACAGAGCTTCTAAACTGTGTATACAGCTGTTGCAAAACTACAACTCCCAGCATGCGCGGACAGCCAAAGGAATACTAAAGTAATTTAAAGTAAGTAAATTTCCAGTGTTTATTAATAAAACAAATTATAAAAAATATTAATTTGGCTTTTTTTCCGTATTTCTCTTTGCTCACGCCCCCTCCCATAGACTTGCATTGAGGGGCGGGGCGTGACGTCACGAGCCCCCCTGCTGTCTCCAAGTGTTCGCAACATATTGTTCTCAACACTGAGCAGCGGAGTACCGACCCCCGCAGCCCGCACCCAGCGTTTGGAACAAAATATTCTGGACGCTGGGGCAGTGGAGTATCCCTTTAAAGGAGTACTCCGGGAGAAGGAAACTTATCCCCCTATTCTATGGGTAGGAGATAAGTTTCAGATCGCAGGGGGTCCGACCGCTGGGGCCCCCCGCGATCTCCCGTACAAGGCCCCAGCAGTCTGCAAGGGGGCATGTGCGACCACCGCATGATGCCGCAGCCGACAGACCCCCTCAATACATCTCTATGGGAGAGCTGCAGCGCTGCATTCAGCAGTCTCCACCTGTGCCATAGAAATGAATTGAGGGGGCGAGTCAGGAGCCGCAACATGCAGTGGTCGAAACATGCTATTTAATCAAAAAGCCAAGGGCCCCGTATGGGAGATTGTGGGGGGCTACAGCAGTCAGACCAATACCCTCCCCCCACCATAAGTATTCATATCCCGTAGTACTTCTTTAAAAATACCGAAGTCCCGAACTGCTAAATTTTGGTCACTTAAAGGAGTTCTCCAGCTGAAATCTTTTATCCCCCGCTGTGCCTGGGCTGTAAAACTATATACATAATAAACTTTCACTTACCTGCCTACGATCCCCCGTTGTTCCGATATCGCCGTCCCGTTCCCCGGTCCCGGTCTCTTCCACTTCCTGCGGGTCGGTGACTTCACTCTGCGCTCAGCCTATCAGCGGCCGCAGCAATGTCCCGTCGCCGCCACTGATAGGCTGAGCGCAGAGTGAAGTCACCGACCCGCAGGAAGTAAATGAGACCAGGACCAGAGAACTGGACGGCGATATCGGAACAACGGGGGATCGTAGGCAGGTAAGTGAAAGTTTATTATGTATAGTTTTACAGCCCAGGCACAGCGGAGATGAAAAGTTTTAGCTTAGAGAACTCCTTTAATATATTGTAAAAAAAAAAAAAATAATAATAAAGTAAGTGCCGATAAAAAAGTACAAATCCCGGCCCAAAAAACGACCCTACTGCATCCCCATATACGGAAAAATAAGAGTTATAGGGGCCAGAAGAGTTTTAAAAAAGTGTGTGTGTTTTTTAAGTAGTAAAACAAAATTAAAACCTAAATAATTTGGTATTGTTGTAATGTTATGGACAGAATAAAGAGAATGTGTCAGTTTTACCGAAAAGTGCACTGCGCGGAAACTGAAGCCCCTATAAGTTTTGTGCTACAAATCATTTTTTTTTAAATTCTGTTGTAGATTTAGTGTTAAAACGAGTGATGTCATCACAAAGTACAATTGGTGGCACAAAAATACAACAACAAGCCTCATATGGGTCTGTAGGGGGAGATTAAAAACGTTCGGGGTATTCGAAGGCGAGAAGGAAAAAAACGAAAGTGCAAAAATGGAAAAAAAAGGGGGTACTCCAGTGGAAATTTATTTTTTATTTTTATTTTTTTATCAACTTGTGCCAGAAAGTTAACCAGATTTGTAAATTACTTCTAATTAAAAATCTTAATCCTTCCAGTACTTATCAGCTGCTGTATGCTTCACAGGAAGTTGTGTAGTTCTTTTCAGTCTGACCACAGTGCTCTCTGTTGACACCTCTGTCCATGTTAGGAACTGTCCTGCTCCTATTCTGAACAGTTCCTGACATGGACAGAGGTGTCAGCAGAGAGCACTGTGGTCAGGCAGAAAGGAAATTCTAAAAGAAAATAACTTTTTCTGGAGCATACAGCAGCTAAGTACGGGAAGGATTAAGATTTTTATATAGAAGTAATTAACAAATCTGTTTAACTTTCTGGCACCAGTTGATTAAAAATGTTTTTTCCAATGGAGTACCCCTTTAAAGGGGTACTCCATTGGAAAAATGTTTTTTTTTTTCCACGGCCACGCCCCCTCGAAAAGTCACGTCACGCCCCCTCCATTCATGTCTATGGAAGGGGGCGTGTCGACCGACACGCCCCCTCCCATAGACATGAATGGAGGGGGCGTGGCGTGACTTCTCGAGGGGGCGTGGCCGTGATGTCACGCCCACTGCTGCAGAAACCCGGCTCTGTTTAGAACACCAGGTGCTGCGTGAGATCACAGGGGGCCCAGCAACCGGACCCCCACGATCAGACATCTGATGAGACATAAGGTGTCTAGCAGAGGAGTTCCCCTTTAAGTGGTTAACTAATTCACCACGTACATGTTTACTATAGAACGCTCTTCTTCTGTCGTTGACGGTTTCGGTAGCTGTTGTGGTCAGGGGTGCTCGGAGTGTTTATGGTAAGTGTATATAATGGACATATATGACTTGCTCGGTTTCCATCTTGGTTTCCAGTAAATGTCTCCTTTTTCTTCTCCGTTCTGACTTCGCACACTGGGACGTTGGGGATCGAACGAGTCTCTCGCATCATAACGTAACTTGGCACAAAGACTGAAAGTGTTGGTTTCGTTCCCTCGTAATTACCGAGGTGGAGAGAACACTCTCTGCTTGTGATCCCTATTGTCTGCCAAAATTCGGAGGGAGCTCGGGTTTTCTGGTACTGTGGATGGTTTGGAGCCTGGGGGGAAAGAATAATCGTATTGGGACTATGGTGCAACTGTCCCCAACCCAGTCCTGAGGGCTCCACAAACAGTCCACGATAGGAATTTTTTCCTGTTGTAATCCAATGGAGTAACTGAGAAAACTCAACATTTTGGTGGACCTTAAAGGGGTTATCCAGGAAAAAACTTTTTTTTAAATATATATATATATCAACTGGCTCCAGAAAGTTTAACAGATTTGTAATTACTTCTATTAAAAAATCTTAATCCTTTCAGCATTTATGAGCTGCTGAAGTTGAGTTGTTCTTTTCTGTCTGATGACACGTGTCTCGGGAACTGTCCAGAGTAGAAGCAAATCCCCATAGCAAACCTCTTCTACTCTGTGCAGTTCCGGAGACAAGCAGAGATGTCAGCAGAGAGCACTGTTGCCAGACAGAAAACAACAACTCAACCTCAGCAGCTGATAATTATTGAAAGGATTAAGATTTTTTTAATAGAGGTAATTTACAAATCTGTTTAACTTTTTGGAGCCAGTTGATATATATAAAACGTTTTTTTTCTCTCCTGGATTACTCCTTTAAGGACTAGGTTGAAGACCTCTGCTATAGACCAGTGGCCTCCAAACTGTGGACCTCCAGATGTGGACGCCACGCCCCCTCCCATAGACTTGCATTGAGAGGGCGGTCCGAAACAGCTCTACCCCTGAGTTTCCAGGATTGGAGACGTGACGTCACACCACACCCCCTTGTCACGTCATGCCCCCTCCATTCATGTCTATGGGAGGGGGCATCCCCTCCCATAGACATGAATGGAGGGGGCGTGATGTGACGTCACAAAGGGGACGTGGTGTGACATCACGTCTCCAGTCCCGGAAATCACATCTCCAGTCCAGTCCTAGAGGATAAGATGTCTGATCTCGGGGGTCCCGCTGCTGGGGACCCCCGCAATCTCAGCTGTGGCACCCCAGACATCTGGTGCATGGAGTGAACTTCGCTTTGTGCGGGATGACTGGCGATGCAGGACAGAGGCTCGTGACGCCATCACCCCCCTCCCATAGACTTACATTGAGGGTGTGTGGCTGTGACGTCACAAGCTGGGCGGGGCCTTGACGTCATGAGCCTTCGCCCCGAATTGCCAGTCATCCGGCACGGCTCAAACTTCGGATGTCTGGGGTGCCGCAGCCGAGATCGCGGGGACTCCCAGCGTCGGGACCCCCGTGATCAGGCATCTTATCCCCTATCCTTTGGAGCGGAGTACCCCTTTAAATCTCCTTCATCGCCCAATAACACCAGTCCCATAAGACTACTAGTCCCATAAACCTGCATGAAACTTATGGTAAATCTGTTTCTGGATCGCTGTAGTATTTAAACCGATATCCTGCCACAAGTATGATCGGCGTTCTGCTTTAAGTGTCAATGATTTTTTTGGTTTTTCCAGCCATTTGTGTCAAACAAAAACTTTTTTGTTGTTGTTGTGTTGTTTTTTAGATATAATTGACTGCTTTTCAAGTACCTCATAGCTTTTCCTGTAGCCCAAAAAAAAATTTAATAAAAAAAGTATGCTAAAAAAAAATAAACCTGCCCAAACTAAAATAGAAATGGCTAAAAGAATGCTCCAAAAATCAGGACATTTTATTTTTGTGTGTGTGTGGATAGGCTTAGGCCGGGTTCACACGGCGTAAAGTTCTGAACATATTTTATTTGACGTGCAGATTTTTGCCCGTAATCCGTGGATACATGGCCGGAAAAATGTAAAGTGCGCCCACATTTTACAGGGAAATGTTTGTGGCATGAACCCAGCTTGAAAGCCCAAGGCCAGTTATAGCTTCCATAGACTCGCATTGTTTTTCTGTAGATTGAACACCGCAGTCTTGTGCAGGTCTGGAGTTGCTCTGTAAAGGGGTATTAAAATCATAACCCCACGCATGGTGATTGGCAGGTCCTGCTCTCAGCCCTTGTCTCAAAGAGAAGAGACGAGCGGTGCGGGTGGGGTGCCAGAAGAAGATGGACCAGGGGGGTAGGTAAGTGTAGATTTTCTTTTTTTCTAGAATACCCATTTAGAGTAGGGTCACACGTAACGGATCCGCAGCGTAAAATACACTTACCTACCGCAGATCCATGACCCTGACCCATAGTGGGTGACCCGACCCATAGTGTGCCTCCAGCTGTTGCCACCCCCCACCCCGCCCCGTGGCCTGCTCGCAACGGCAGTCTGACGCTCCTAACAGCCACACAGGGGCTTGAAAGTCGCCGCGCGCATGTGCAGTGTACTCAGACATCGCGACTGCTTTGCGCATGCACTCACAGACCCCTGTGTGACTGCTCGGAGCGGCGGATTGCCCCTGCGAGCAGGCCAGTGGTGGGGGGAGGTGGGGGGAACAGTTGGAGGCACCCTATGTTCGGGTCACCGGCGGATCCGCAGCGTAAAATACGCTGCGGATACGTTATATGTGACCGTACCGTTAAAGTGGTACTCCTCCCCTGGAATCTTATCCCCTATCCAAACGATAGGGGAAAATATGTCTGATTACGAGGGTCCCGGCTTCTGGGGACCCCCGCGATCTCTCTGCTGCACACGGCTTTCGTTAAGAGCGTCGGGTGCCGTGCCGGAGGCTTGTGACGTCACGGTCATTCCCCCTCAATGCAAGTCTATGGGAGGCGGCATGATGCCCCCCTCCCATAGACTTGTATTGAGGGGACATGACTGTGACATCATGAGCCTACAACCCGCATCGTCAGTCATCCGGCACGGATGTCTGGGGTGCCACAGCCGAGATCGCGGGGGTCCCGCCGTATAGGGGATAAGATTCCAGGGGAGGAGTACCCCTCTAATGTATTTCTATAAGTTACACTTACCTTGAACCCAGCTGCAGAGCCCCAGGTCAGAGGTCACTGATCCGGCCATAAGCTCCTGTTTCGCTCCCTTTGTCGCGCCCTCACCCTAATTTTTTTGTACACCGACCAAGAACAATAAAAAAATAAAAAAACTAATTCTGTAATTTTATTGCTTTTGGAAAAGGATCAGTCCCAAAAGGTTTAATGCGCTTTTGTGCTGCTCTGTAAGAGGGGATCAGGAAAGACAGGTCCTTCCCCATCTCCTGGTTATTGTGACATCCACGTATCTCCAGGGGGAACATGGAAGGGTGGATGTGCGCTGTGTGCATTAACTCTTGCTGGACTGCAGGGTCACAGACTCCCATCCTCACGTCTTGTTTATTGCGGTGTTTGCACTGGGTGGCTTGGCACCTTTCCACGTATGGACGGCGGAGGAGTGTCATGCGTTGCTGCAGTCGTTTGGAGTTTTGGGTGGGTCAGCAGATGTCAGGAAGCGTTTGCTGATGTGATTTCCAAAGTCAGCTTTAGTGATAGTGAAACCTGCTCGTCGCCGCAGGGTTGAAAGTCTGAGAACAAGGTCACACGTACGCCTTGCCTTGTCCTGCTTGGTCCGCGGCCACATGTTTATGGCAAAACATGGGTAATAATTGTATGGGGGAAGCAGGACCGTCACTACGAAAACAAGCCCGGAACTTATCACCTTGTTTGAAGCTGGTCTTAACCCCCTAACGACCACGGACGTAAATGTACGTTCTGGTGCGAAGGTTCTTCACACACCAGGACGTTTATTTACGTCCTGTACATGACCGCGAGCATCGGATCGGTGCTCACGTCATACACTGCTGCCGGGGACCTGCCTGTAATGGCAGACATCAGCGATCGTGCTGATGTCCGCCATTAACCCCTCAGATGCAGTGATCAATACAGATCACAGCATCTGCGGCAATGCACGTGTTTAAATTGATGATCGGATCGCCCGCAGTGCTGCCGCACGGATCCGATCATCTAAAATGGCGGCTGGAGGTCCCCTCACCTGCCTCCGGCCTACTCCTGGGGTCTTCTGTTCTGGAGATCGAGTAGACCAGAGCAGAAGATGGCCGATAACACTGATCAGTGCTATGCCCTATGCATAGCACTGAACAGTATTAGCAATCAAATGATTGCTATTGATAATCCCCTAGGAACATAATAAAATGTGCAAGAAAAAGTAAAAAAAATAAAAATTATCCCCACAATAAAAATGTAAATTGTCCCTTTTTCCCATTTCCCCCCCCCCCCCCCCAAAAAAATTTTTTTTTTTTTTTTTTTTTTTTTTTTTTTTCTCTAATGCTTTTTGGGGGGAAAATGGGAAAAGGGACAATTTACATTTTTATTGTGGGAGGGGATTTATTTTAAATTTTTTTCAATAAACATATTTGTTACCGCCGCAATTGCAAATGTCCGAACTATCAAAATTTAATGTGAATGAACCCACACAGTGAACAGCGTAAACGTAAAAAATTTAAAAAAGTCTAAAATTGCTGCTTTTTTGTCAAATTTTATAAAAAATTTTTTTAATAAAAAGTGATTTAAAAGTTTCATATATGCAAATGTGGTATCGATAAAAAGTACAGATCAATGGGCAAAAAATGAGCCCTTATACAGCTGCAAATATGGAAAATTGAAAAAGTTATAGGTGGTCAAAGCAGTACAATGATAGAAAAGTATGTAAAGATGGGTACCGGTATTTTAATTGTATTGACCCACAGAATAAAGAAAACATGTCATTTTTACCATATATTGTACAGCGTGAAAACGAAACACTCCAAATGGGCTTGGTCCTTAAGGGGTTAAATGGGCACTCTCAAAACAAATTTTTGCTATTGCTTATGGCAAATAAAAAATCTTTCTAATGTACTTTGTTTAAAAAAAATGGTAAGTTTTCTATTTTTTATTTGCGTTAAAAATAGCTTCCACTAGGTGTCTCCCTACTTGTCCAGGGCACCTTTCCCCCCCATCTCTTGCATAGACTTTGGACTCCTGCTGGCCTGGCAGAAGTCCAAAATCAGGGGGGGGGGGTGGGGGGGCAGGCAATCTTAGCCAATCATAGCTCATCTCACACTGCACTGCTCTGGGCTGTGTGTAGCAGAGTGAGGGAGGAAGTTCTCCCCTGTATGGCTTCAGATGATGTCACGGCTGCTGGGCAACGCCCCTTTCCAGTCTGTGAATCTGACTGAGACCGAGCAGAAAATACAGAACAATATCAAGGTAGAAAACTAAAAAATAATAAAAATAAAGGCCGGGGGAGGCTTATCATAATGGGGTAGTGACCTGGGACAAGTATAACATTTAACAAGATCGTGAGTAATCTTTAAATTAATTAAATAATTCTGAGGCCGTGTTCACACATTCAGGATCTGGACAGAATTTGCGTTCTGCAGCTGGTGCGAGTGTGTGGAGTCTTTGTTATATATACAGTGTGTATGTGTGTGTATATATATATATATATATATATATATATATTCACATGTGGCAGAGGATAACAAATTTACTGCCATTGCTTCTCCTGTCAAGGTTTTTATCCAGTCTTTTCTACAGAAAACTGCATTAATCTGTTACCCAATGCGGCAGAATTCACAATAATTCAGCGTGCAACATAAATAGTGCTATACTAGATTGGTGCATTAGCATGCATGGGCGTCCTTCCCTCCATTCATTCTTTACGGCGCTCCCTGGAGAATTCATGAATCACAGAAATAAATAATGCTTCTGTATGTTCCTCACTAGGTCAGTGTTTCCCAACCAGGGTGCCTCCAGCTGTTGCAAAACTACAACTCCCAGCATGCCCGGACAGCCAAAGGCTGTCTGGGCATGCTGGGAGTTGTAGTTTTGCCACAGCTGGAGGCACCCTGGTTGGAAAACACTGCACTAGGTCATGCCAATTCTTTACATGTCTTTTTAGGTGTCTAGCTTTTGTATTTGGTTCACAAATCCCTCTGTTCTACTGCTCACTTATTTTGACATCCACTGCTCAGGAAAGGGCGTGTCTGTGACCAGTACTGTGACCAGTCCCTGACTCTGCTGTGCTGGGTCTCTTCTTCCAATCACTGCAGGCTGCTCTGTAACCCCCTCCTCTCTGTTTTCATGCTGCAGTCTGATAGGACAGGAGTGAGCACAGAGAAGTTCTAGTCCCGCCCTCACTTCCTGGACATTGTCCCTGCCTGTGCTTCAGCTGGGACAAAGATGATGCTGCAGCCGGACAGGATTATGTTCTGGATGGTATGGGGACCCCTAGTGGTCTTTTTTTATAAGCCATGATTTCTATTAAAAAATAAAATTAAAATAAAAAAAAGAATTAAACATTTTTTATGAAGAAGTATATTAGAAAGGTAAATGTTTTACCAGAATGCACAACATATAAAAAGTTTTTCTTTATTATTATTTTGCTTATTTAAAGGGGTATTCAATTTTTTTTGTATAGAAATAAGGATGGTGCTTGGGCTGTAAAAAAAAAAATAACAAACTAGCCAATCAAAAAAAAAAAAAATAAATAAAAATAGCCAATCACTTCTTCCAGCTAATCTCAGTATCTGGAAGAAGTCAAAATCATGAGACTGGACAGAGGCGAGCAGGAGCTGTGGGGGACTGGGGCTTGGTAAGTATGGCTTTTTTTTTCCAGTTTTTTTTTTTTTTCAGGGCCTCGGCACTAGAGCTGGGCGGTATGACCAAAAATGTATATTAGGTGTAGGTATTTTTCTAAATTATGGTGGTTTGACAGTATTTAACGGTATAGTGTCAAGTGGTCGGGGGTCCTCACCATGGTACCCGGGGTCTCGGTCCCGATAACTCTCCTCCATGTCTCCATTCTGGTACCATGGTACCCTGGGTCTCGGTCCCGATAACTCTCCTCCATGTCTCCGCCATTCTGCTAGAGTTTCCCGGTGGTTGGGGTCCTCACCATGGTACCCGGGGTCTCGGTCAGGCCGCCCGGTAACTCTCCTTCACGTCTCTGCAGTTCTGCCCTCCCGGAGGTCACATGCCCATGAGGGGTTGTAGACCCCTCCCAACTCCTCACAGTCAGTTCAGTGTGGCTCGGACTACACTTCCCAGAGATACTGTGCGGCCGGACATTTCTTTACGCCATCACGCTTTGGAGTTGGTTGCTATGGAAACGGTATTGCGGTATGTGAAAAATTCATATCGTAAGACAAAAACACACCGGTATTTGGTATGATCTGGTATACCGCCCAGCTCTACTCAGAACCTTTTTTATTTAAAGGGGTTATCCAGGAAAAAACTTTTTTTTATTATATCAGCTGGCTCCAGAAAGTTAAACAGATTTGTAAATTACTTCTAAAAAAAAAAAAAATCTTAATCCTTTCAATAGTTATGAGCTGCTGAAGTTGAGTTGTTGTTTTCTGTCTGGCAACAGTGCTCTCTGCTGACATCTCTGCTTGTCTCTGGAACTGCACAGAGTAGAAGAGGTTTGCTATGGGGATTTGCTTCTAAACTGGGCGGTTCCCGAGACACGTGTCATCAGAGAGTACTTAGACAGAAAAGAACAACTCAACTTCAGCAGCTCATAAGTACTGAAAGGATTAAGATTTTTTTAATTAGAAGTAATTTACAAATCTGTTTAACTTTCTGTAGCCTGTTTATATATATATATATATATATATATATATATATATATATATATATATATATATATATATAAATTTTCCTGGATAACCCCATTAAAACAAAAAATGGAAGTGATCTCTCTGGCTTACTCACCTCCAGGACGGACTGTCCTAGAGGTGGGTAAGCCGGAGAGATCACTTCCATTTTTGGCTTTAAATAAAAGAGGTATTATAGCGTTTGTATAAAAAGGAAGATGGTGCTGAGTAGAGCTGGGTGGAAGAAATGATGGAAGAAATATTTCGGTGCCAATGTCACATATCCTTTATCCCTACATCACTAGGAAAAATAAGGGAAAATCAAGGAAAGCTTAGAAGCAAACCATGGTCATATTTAGAGATGAGCGAACTTACAGTAAATTCGATTCGTCACAAACTTCTCGGCTCGGCAGTTGATTACTTTTCCTGCATAAATTAGTTCAGCTTTCCGGTGCTCCGGTGGGCTGGAAAAGGTGGATACAGTCCTAGGAGACTCTTTCCTAGGAATGTATCCATCTTTTCCAGCCCACTGGAGCACCGGAAAGCTGAACTAATTTATGCAGGAAAAGTAATCAACTGCCGAGCCGAGAAGTTTGTGACGAATCGAATTTACTGAAAGTTCGCTCATCTCTAGTCATATTGGATAACCCATTCTAGTTATTAATATATAACCTGCACTTTATTCCTGGGGAGCAATGTAATCTTTTATTTGAGCGTCCATTGAGTGATAATAGACGTCTGATGGTCGGCGTAGAAGATGTGGAGCGAGGGTTTTTAATGTATGTACAGGGGGGAGTCTTTGCATTGAACAATATAACGTCGAGTGGCCGTTACGTAGAAATGTCTCTTATAACAAAGGCCGCGCCGTACTCTGAGCTGGAGGGAATGGTCTCCCGGATACCCCGTAGTCAGGTAAAGGGGCTGAGGTGCAAATAGCAGAAATCATTTTTAGACAAGAAACGAAAACAGACTCTAAATTTCACATTCCTCAAATGGGCACTCTCGTCAAAACTAATTTTTACTATTGCGCTCATAATGGTAAATTAAAAATCTTGCTAATGTACTTTGTTTAAAAAATAAAAAATAAATGACATTTTCTATGTTTTATTTGTGTCTGAAAAAGCTGCCACTAGGTGTCTCCCTACTTGTCCAGAGCACATTCCCCCCCATCTCTTGCACAGACTTTGGACTCCTGCTGGCCTGGCAGAAGTACATAATTGGGGGGGGGGGGGGGGGGGGGTTGCAGCCTTAGCCAATCATAGCTCATCTCATACTGAACTGCTCTGGGCTGTGTGTAGCAAAGTGCGGGAGGAAGTTCTCCCCTGTATGGCTTCAGATAATGTTACGCCTTCTGGGGAACGCCCCTTCCTAGTCTGTGTATCTGAATGAGACTGAGCAGAAAATATAGAGCAATATCAAGGTAGAAAATGAAAAAATAATAAAAATAAAGGCAGGGGGTGGTTTATCATGATGGGGGCAGGGACCTAGGAGGATTATAACATTTATGAAGAATAAGATAGGTTCTCTTTAAGGAAGGTGTCCGTCCGTGTCTGGTTATCGGCTGAGAGTGATCACGGGAGGGGGAGGAAATGCTTATTAGCTTTCCTAATTTGAAGGGAACCATTTGTGGGGAATCGGCCACCATTGTGTTACCCATCACAGTAATAGGTTAACAATGATGCCTCATCTGACCAATGGACATACGCTGCCTCCTAGTTTAGGTCTCAGAAGCAGCGCTGCATCTCTCCAAGGGCCCTAAAAACCTCTGCCACTCTATTCATGCACAATAAAGGGAAATGGACTTTCCACGGCTGCACCTGTATATTCCCCGCTTACAGTAGGGACTGTGCCAGCTCCGGATCTTCTGGGTTATCAGTTTTGCGCATGGGATTTGATTTGTCCAGTCGTGATGTAGCGTGACATCTGAGATGGCATTCAGACCCCGACTGATCACTAGAACAAGCAGGGGCAGAAGCTGAAGAAGACTGCCCCATAGACTTGTACTATGAGACCAGAGTCATGTGACACAGAGCCAGGACATGTGACACTCAGACCCTAAACACATTTTTGTAATGACCGTGCCCATTTAACTTATAACCACTCTGGATAATAGGTTGTCGCTGGTTTTATGTATTACTGTTAATCGATAGAGACACGTGAAAAGTTTCAATTGGTCAGGGTCTGGTTGCGGAAACCCCCACCGATTAGTAGGACGAGCAGGTAGAAGCATGCAGCTGAGCGCTTCTCTCCTTGTTGCAGGAGACAGATTTTATATAAAGTCTATGGAACCTGAGACCCCCACCGTTTATTACAACAAGCAGGTAGAAGCATGCAGCTGAGCGCTTCTCTCCTTGTTGCAGGAGACAGATTTTATATAAAGTCTATGGAACCTGAGACCCCCACCGATTATTACAACAAGCAGGTAGAAGCATGCAGCTGAGCGCTTCTCTCCTTGTTGCAGGAGACAGATTTTATATAAAGTCTATGGAACCTGAGACCCCCACCGATTATTACAACAAGCAGGTAGAAGCATGCAGCTGAGCGCTTCTCTCCTTGTTGCAGGAGACAGATTTTATATAAAGTCTATGGAACCTGAGACCCCCACCGATTATTACAACAAGCAGGTAGCAGCATGCAATTGAGCGCTTCTCTCCTTGTTGCAGGAGACAGATTTTATAGAAATTTTCTCCTTCTCTGGACAGTTCCTAAAAAGGACAGAGGTGTCAGCAGAGAGCACTGTGGTCAGGCAGAAAGGAAATTCAAAATGAAAAGAACTTCCTCTGTGGCACACAGCAGCTGATAAGTACTGGAAGGTTAAGATTTTTAAATAGAAGTAATTTACAAATTTGTTTAACTTTTAAAGAAAAAAAAAATAATGTTTTCCAGGGGAGTACCCCTTTAAAGCAGGGGGAATTTGAAATGACAGATTTGTAAATTACTTCTATTTAAAATTCTTAATCCTTCCAGTACTTATCAGCTGCTATATTTCTTTTTGAATTTCCTTTCTGTCTGACCACAGTGCTCTCTGCTGACACCTCTGTCCAGTTTAGGAACTGTCCGGTGCAGGATAGGATTGCTATTCTGTGGTCTGACAGAAAGGATATTCAAAAAGAAAATAACTTCCTGTGGAGCATACAGCAGCTGATAAGTACTGGAAGGATTGGGATTTTTTAATAGAAGTAATTTACAAATCTGTTTAACTTTCTGGCACCAGTCGATTTAAAAAAATAAAAATAAAAAAAATAAAAAAGGTTTTCCAGAGGAGTGCCCATTTAAGTCCTTTGAAACCCATATAACCTACTTGACCCTTTTGTTAATCTGGAAGCAAACCTCAAACCTCTGTACGGGTGATGGCAAAGCCCGATAGGTTTACCTCCTGGCCTGTGGACAGTTTGCTCTGCATGGCCACTCAAGCCTTGTTTATCTCTGCGTTAGTCCCCGTCTAATCCCTGCGCTAAAAGACCTTCCTTAATAATGCACACGTAGACACTTTCTCAAGGATATGCCGTCTTGTGACTGCCCGGACAGACCTCTTGACTCCTCTTGGAATATTATGATGCGTCCTTGTAACCTTGGCCTGGTGTGCCGACCTTCAGCGAGGTGATTTGCCATGTGTCATATTTATAAGCCTTCACACAGTTTTCTCCACATCAGATGCTCAAGCGTCTGATCATAGAAAGAAAATGTAGCAGGAATATTTAATTTGGAGGGATCATTCATTTTCTATCAGGCTTAAAGGGGTACTCCAAAGGATATGTTTGATCGTTTGGGACCCCCCGCGATCTCCCTTCTGCACCCGGCGTTCATTTAGAGCGTCAGGTGCAGCGCCGGAGGCTCGTGACGTTGCTGCCATGCCCCCTCCCATAAACTTGTATTGAGGGGGCGTGGCTGTGACGTCGAGTGGGTCGTGAGCGTGACATCATGAGCCTCTGCTCAGCATCGCCAGCCATCCGGCATGGTGCGATGTTCGCTCTGTGCACCGGATGTCTGGGGTGCCGCAGCTGAGATCCCCAGTGGCGGGACCCCCGCGATCAGACATCTTATCCCCTATAGGTCTATCAAGCTTAAAGGGGTACTCCGCCCCTAGACATCTTATCCTTTATCCAAAGGATGTGTCTGATCGTTGGGGTCCCGCCACTGGGGACCCCCCCGATCTCCCTACTGCATCGGGCGTTCATTTAGAGCGTCGGGTGCAGCGCCGGAGGCTCGTGACGTTGCTGTCATGCCCCCTCAATACAAGTCTATGGGAGGGGGTTTGACGGCAGTCACGCCCCCTCCCATAGATTTGTATTGAGGGGGCGTGGCTGTGACGTCAAGAGTGGGTCGTGACCGTGACATCATGAGCCTTCGCTCAGCATCGCCAGCCATCTGGCATAGTGTGATGTTCGCTCTGTGCACTGGATGTCTGGGGTGCCGCAGCTTAGACGGGACCCCCCCGCGATCAGACATCTTATCCCCTATCTTTTGGATAGGGGATAAGATGTCTAGGAGCGGAGTAGCCCTTTAAGACCATTGCCGAGTTTAGCCCCATAGAGAATTGTGCCTTTAAAGGAGATAAATAGAGCAGAAGAACTTTACATATTCTTTGGATACTGGATAAGTTTTAGATCATGGGGGGTCCGACCACTTGGACCCCCTACGATTCCCTGCACAGTAACCCGGCTCTCCCCAGGAACGGGGCCTGTCGACATGTACTTTTCATCTATCTCTATTGGAGAGCCACTCTCGCCTATAGAGATACATAGAAGGGGCGTGTTCGCCGCCGCTTCGATCAGGGGTTGACTTGTTCGCGGGGGGGGGGGGGGGGGGGGGGGTGCGGACCCGGGGGGCGGACCCCCTGCGATCTAAAACCTTTTTATGCACAATACTTCTCCTTTAATAAATGGAGTGCAAAGTCATCCATTTATTCTTTGAGGTTCTTGGCAATACCCGGAATCCCCATAGAGAATAAATGGAGTGTTGTCCACACAGATTGTGCTTCATTTATTTGGCAGAAAATTCTCCTCTGTTCTTGGGTTTGGTTTAGGGTTCCTGTGTTTTTAACGTTTACCGATCAGCTTATTTTCACCTATCCTGGATAAGGAAAAACCTGTAATACCCCTTTGTGATACCCCTTTAATCCCTGTGTCTGAATATTGTGCTGCCCTCCAGATTTAGCAACACAATGAATACGTATTGCTATATTAAAGGGGTATTCCGGCCAAAGGCATCCAAATGATAGGGGATAAGATGTCTTATCACGGGGTCCCACTGCTGGAACCCCGCTGTCTTTGTGCAGCACCCGACGTTCGTTTAGAACCCTTGGTGTAGGCTACGGGATTCGTGACCTCACGGTAACACACCCTCGTGATGTCACCCCACCCCCCATCAATGCAAGTCTATGGGAGGGGGCGTGGCAGCCGCCACGCCCCCTCCCATAGACTTGCATTGAGGGGGCGTGGTGTGATGTCACCAGGAGTGTGGCCGGGATGTCACGACCCCCTTAGCCCGCACCCAGTGTTTGGAACAACATGTTCCGAACACGGGCAGTGGAGTACCACTTTAACAACCTCGGCTTCTCATGTACGCCCTCACGTGTTCTGAAGTTGAGCTTTTCTGGGGTTATCTTGCGATAAATTTAGCAAGTGCCATGCAACATTTTGGTAAATTTGATACATTTAAAAAAAAAACTGAGATTAAATGTTTTCTAAAATTGAACAGACAATAGACCATAAATGATCAATTCCCTGTAATGTTCACTGTCATGACGTGTCAAAAGTATTGATCAGTCGGGGTCCCGATGCTGTGACCTCCATCGATCGACAGAACAAGCTGGGATAAGCGCATAGTTGCACACTTCACTTCCCTGTTCTAAGACATCTTTGTCTCATTGCTTCATTATAAGTCTATGGGGAACCATGTTCTTATCTCTGCCCGTTCTTCTGATTGGTGGGGGTCTCAGCACGGTCGACGTGTCAGAGGTAACAGGTACACTTTTAAATGGAAAACTTTTGGAAAAACCTAGGCTCTTCCTATATGTATTCTCCTTTTTTACAGAAATTGTTGCTTATAAAAAAAAGACCACTAGGGGTCGCTATACCATCCAGAACATAATCCTGTCCGACTGCAGCATTATTTTTGTCCCAGCTGAAGCACAGGCATGGACAAAGTCTAGGAAGTGAGGGCGGGACTAGAACTCCTCTGTGCTCACTCCTGTCCTATCAGACTGCTGCATGAAAACTGAGAGGAGAGGGTTACAGAGCAGTCTTACAGGGCAGGCTCAGTGGTGCATCGGACACGCCCCTTCCTAAGCAGTGCATGTCAGTATGAGTGAATAGCAGAACAGAAGGATTTGTGAGCCAAATACATAAAAAAGACACGTAAAGCATATAAAAGAATAGAAGAATAAGTATGTTCTGTGATATGACAGGTACACTTTAAGGGACAAAAAGGGACCTCTTGAGTGGGACCTCTCTCCTGACCCCCGTGTCTCCTGCTGTCCGCTACCTCCCACCAGCCCCTGTGTCTCCTGCTGTCCGCTACCTCCCAACCGACCCCCGTGTCTCCTCCCGTCTGCTACCTTCCTCTGGCCCCTGTGTCTCCTGCTGTCTGCTACCTCCCAACCAACCCCCGTGTCTCCTGCTGTCCGCTACCTCCCTCCGGCCCCCGTGTCTCCTGCTGTCCGCTACCTCCCTCCGGCCCCCGTGTCTCCTGCTGTCCGCTACCTCCCTCCGGCCCCCGTGTCTCCTGCTGTCTGCTACCTCCCAACCGACCCCATTTCTCCTGCTGTCCGCTACCTCCCAACCGGCCCCCGTGTCTCCTGCTGTCCGCTACCTCCCAACCGGCCCCCGTGTCTCCTGCTGTCCGCTACCTCCCAACCGGCCCCCGTGTCTCCTGCTGTCTGCTACCTCCCTCCGACCCCCGTGTCTCCTGCTGTCCGCTACCTCCCTTCGGCCCCTGTGTCTCCTGCTGTCCGCTACCTCCCTTCGGCCCCTGTGTCTCCTGCTGTCCGCTACCTCACAACTGACCCCCGTTTCCCCTGCTGTCTGCTACCTCACAACCGACCCCCGTGTCTCCTGCTGTCCGCTACCTCCCAACTCGCCCCCGTGTCTCCTGCTGTCCGCTACCTCCCAACTCGCCCCCGTGTCTCCTGCTGTCCGCTACCTCCCAACTCGCCCCTTCTCTCCTGCTGTCCGCTACCTCCCAACTCGCCCCTGTGTCTCCTGCTGTCCGCTACCTCCCTCCGACCCCCGTGTCTCCTGCTGTCCGCTACCTCCCCCCGACCCCCGTGTCTCCTGCTGTCCGCTACCTCCCAACTCGCCCCTGTGTCTCCTGCTGTCCGCTACCTCCCTCCGACCCCCGTGTCTCCTGCTGTCCGCTACCTCCCTCCGACCCCCGTGTCTCCTGCTGTCCGCTACCTCCCTCCGACCCCCGTGTCTCCTGCTGTCCGCTACCTCCCCCCGACCCCCGTGTCTCCTGCTGTCCGCTACCTCCCAACTCGCCCCTGTGTCTCCTGCTGTCCGCTACCTCCCTCCGACCCCCGCGTCTCCTGCTGTCCGCTACCTCCCTCCGACCCCCGTGTCTCCTGCTGTCCGCTACCTCCCTCCGACCCCCGTGTCTCCTGCTGTCCGCTACCTCCCTCCGACCCCCGTGTCTCCTGCTGTCCGCTACCTCCCTCCGACCCCCGTGTCTCCTGCTGTCTGCTACCTCCCAGCTGGCCTTCGTGTCTCCTGCTGTCCGCTACCTCCCTCCGACCCCCGTGTCTCCTGCTGTCCGCTACCTCCCAACCGGCCCTGATATTTACCCAGCCCTGTTCCCCCGTTGGTCTGCTGCAGATCCTGAATATATGTATAATTAATTTTGCAATTAATTAAATAGATACCAGTCCTCAAAGGGGCATTTATATAAAAAAGGGGATAAGAGAGTGGATCCAGTTAAAATCCAAAATCCAGTTAAATGGTAGTTTTTTCACATATCAAAAATAGTAAATATAATAGAATAAAGTAAATCACATAAAAGTCTCCTAACGCCCTAGCAGGGCCCGTGCATCGGGCGAAGGAGCTTAGAATAAGTTGAGTTGTGGTTTTGCAACAGCTGGAGGTACCCTGGTTGGCAAACACTTGGTTAGCTTGTTAACCACAGCTCTATAATGTCCTCCGTGCTGCTTCTTAGGTTGTGTACAGAAACATAGAAAAACAGGATCTTCTGTCCTGTTTCTGTGCAGCATACATGAGACATCATAACAGTTTTTCCCAACCAGTGTACCTCCAGCTGTTGCAACACTCCAACTCCCAGCATACCAACGGCTCTCCGGGCATGCTGGAAGTTGTAATTTTGCAACAGCTGGAGGTACACTGGTTGGGAAACACTGCTGTATACTGTGACCAGAAGGAGCCGAGGGACTTTCCATCCCTATGACTGTCAATCCAACACTTATTTCTTCGACTGATATCTTTATGGCGACTTTTACTATAATTATGCGAAACCGCTGAGAAATTTAAGTTATGACTCGGAAAATTCGATCAGTTCATGGCCTATGTATCACAAAGGGTGATCGTCCTAAAGAAAAATGTTTTTTATGAACTCTACTACGGAGCGGTCACACAAGGGTATTTTAACCCTTCCGAAAATCATATATGTAGGTCAGTAAATACTATAGAATTTCTCAGGGAAGCCGTGAGCACGGGGAAAACATTGGAGACCTGCCAGCTGGAGAGCTCATCTATATGTCACAGCGATTGGCGCCGAGCCACCTCCTAATCTCAATAAAGCCTTATTTCCCATGATGATGGTTGGCATGTTGTCACCATAGTATGTGTACTCATCCTGGCTGGCATGGTGCCTTTGTGCACGTTCTTTTTTTTTTTTTTCTTTTTCCATTACATGTTTGTGACTTGGAATCGATCGAACAGTGTGAATAGAGGGCACCATAAGGGGTTAAAAAATCCTACAGAAAGGACTTGTACTTCTCTTTCTTATATCCGCTCACTGGGCACTTTATTAGGTATAACTGTCTTGTTCTGGATCGGATCCCCTTTATACTTACTACAAGGGGCTGGACACGTTCCTCAGAGATTTCGCTCCAAATAGACATGATGACCTCACACAGTTCCTCCATATGGACATGATGACCTCACACAGTTCCTCCATATAGACATGATGACATCACACAGTTCCTCCATATGGACATGATGACCTCACACAGTTCCTCCATATAGACATGATGACATCACACAGTTCCTCCATATGGACATGATGACATCACACAGTTCCTCCATATAGACATGATGACATCACACAGTTCCTCCATATGGACATGATGACATCACACAGTTCCTCCATATGGACATGATGACATCACACAGTTCCTCCATATGGACATGATGACATCACACAGTTCTCCATATGGACATGATGACATCACACAGTTCTCCATATGGACATGATGACATCACACAGTTCCTCCATATAGACATGATGACATCACACAGTTCTCCATATGGACATGATGACATCACACAGTTCTCCATATGGACATGATGACATCACACAGTTCCTCCATATAGACATGATGACATCACACATTTCCTCCATATAGACATGATGACATCACACAGTTCCTCCATATGGACATGATGACATCACACAGTTCTCCATATGGACATAATGACATCACACAGTTCTCCATATGGACATGATGACATCACACAGTTCCTCCATATAGACATGATGACATCACACAGTTCCTCCATATAGACATGATGACATCACACAGTTCTCCATATGGACATAATGACATCACACAGTTCCCCCATATGGACATGATGACATCTCACAGTTCCTCCATATAGACATGATGACATCATACAGTTCCTCCATATGGACATGATGACATCACACATTTCCTCCATATGGACATGACATCACACAGTTCCTCCATATGGACATGATGACATCACACATTTCCTCCATATGGACATGACATCACACAGTTCCTCCATATGGACATGATGACATCACACAGTTCCTCCATATGGACATAATGACATCACACAGTTCCTCCATATGGACATGATGACATCACACAGTTGCTGTAGATTTGTCGAATCCATGAAGAGAATCTCCGGCTCCACCACATCCCAGCTATGATCTATTGGATGAGATCTGGTGGCTGTGGAAGCCATTGGAGTCATGTGACCTCATTGTCCTGTATGAGATGATGTCATTTGTCCTCATTGTCCTGTATGAGATGATGTCATGTGACCTCATTGTCCGGTATGAGATGTCATGTGACCTCATTGTCCTGTATGAGATGATGTCATGTGACCTCATTGTCCTGTATGAGATGTCATGTGACCTCATTGTCCTGTATGAGATGATGTCATGTGACCTCATTGTCCTGTATGAGATGATGTCATGTGACCTCATTGTCCTGTATGAGATGATGTCATGTGACCTCATTGTCCTGTATGAGATGTCATGTGACCTCATTGTCCTGTATGAGATGTCATGTGACCTCATTGTCCTGTAGGAGATGATGTCATGTGACCTCATTGTCCTGTAGGAGATGATGTCATGTGACCTCATTGTCCTGTAGGAGATGATGTCATGTGACCTCATTGTCCTGTAGGAGATGATGTCATGTGACCTCATTGTCCTGTAGGAGATGATGTCATGTGACCTCATTGTCCTGTAGGAGATGATGTCATGTGACCTCATTGTCCTGTAGGAGATGATGTCATGTGACCTCATTGTCCTGTAGGAGATGATGTCATGTGACCTCATTGTCCTGTAGGAGATGATGTCATGTGACCTCATTGTCCTGTATGAGATGATGTCATGTGACATCGGTGTGACTGCTGAACACCGCCTTGCTTGTCAGGTCCTGCTTGCCCGAAGCCAGGCTAAGGGCCGGAAAAATTCACCTGCCTGGCGCCCGGAACTGCATGTCCCGGGCGTCGAGCGATAGGAATTCCACATCCCTGTCATTGTTGCTTTGGTAAGCGAGTTCTGTAGGCATTTTTTTATTTTTATTTGCTTTGGGTTTTGCTTATGTGTGACATATTTATCATACTATCACAGGGGGTTAATAAATTTGGCGCACATAAGCAAAAACCAATAAAATCACTTTGGAATACTATTTTCTCAGCACACATAAGCAAAAAAATTTGTGTGTGTTTATTACATTTTTTAACCACTTTTTTTCCCCCCTAAATGTACTAACCCATTTTTTTTTCCTTTCCATTTCAGATCCGTCTATCCTGTGGGCTACTTCAGATTTAGTGTCCCGAATGCTGGAGCTGGTGCCAGGAGCCCGTGAAGTCATAGCCCCGCCCCCTCATGACGGCACCCCCCACCCCCTTAATGCAAGTCTATGGGAGGGGGCGTGACAGCTGTCATGCCCCCTCCCATAGACTTGCATTGAGGGGGCGGGGCAAAACGGAGTACCCCTTTTAATATTAACAACATTTTGTAACGAGGGCTTGTGGGGGAGTGTTTTTTGGAATAAAAGTTTTTTAAATGCGTTTTTTAATTTTAATTTACTTTACAGACTTAGTAGTGGAAGCTGTCTTATAGACGGAGTCCATTACTACGCCGAGGCTTTGCGGTAGCCTCAAAATCAGCTAGCGCTAACCCCCAAAACTATGCGTTTTTTAATTTTTTATTATTTAATTATTTGCGGGAAAAAAAATGAATAGGGTTCCCTGTATTTTTATTCTCAACCAGATACCAACCAAACAGCAACAGCCTGACGTTACCAGGGTGTGCGAGGACCATTGTTACTGGCCCTCCCCAGCCTAAATAACACTAGCCTGTTACCGCCTAGGCCCAGGAGCGCCATATTTGACACTCCGGGCCTGTTGCTACCAGCTCTTTCTGGCACCCCTGTGGTGGTGGGTACCGGGGTAATAATTGGGGGTTAGCGCTAGCTGTTTTTGGTGCTAACGCTAATCCCTGGCTTAGTAATGGATTCTGTCTATAAGACTGCTTCCACTACTAAGCCTGTATAGTAAATAAAAAAAACTTTTTTTTCCAAAAAACACTCCCCCACAAGCCCTCGTTAACCATTTTATTAACATTAAACATAAGGAAAAAAAAACACTGGTCATGGTCGTAGTCCACAGGATACACGAATCTGAAATTAGAAGGGAAAAAAACCATGGAAAATAGGTTAGTACATTTATTGTAACCCACCCGCACATTGCCCTCCTGCACCGCAAGACTACAACTCCCAGCATGCCCTTACAGTAAGGTCATAATGGCAGTTGCAGTCATGCAGCAGGGCTGGGGGGGAGATGTGCAAGTGGTTGACAAGCTTGTCACCTGCCCCCACTGCATGACTACAATTCCCAGAATGCCCTTACAGTAAGGACATGCTGGGAGTTGTAGTCATGCTGCGCGGATGGGTGACCAGCTTGTCATCCGCCCGCCCATCTAACACACTCCCCCCGTGCCGCACAACTACAATTCCCAGCATGTCTCCCTGTACATCTCCTACCCGCTCGTCCCACTGTGACTGTGAAAATGAAATTTAAAAAAGTCGCACAAAAAGTCTCACCTGCAATTTTTTGTGCGACTTTTTGAAAATTCTGTCATAGGCAGGCTTGTATTTGCTTACGTGCGACTTTGGCACTGATAAATCCTGGACCACTGCAAAGTAAAAACTGAAAATCGCTTTGGTAGGGCAGATAGGTATTTTTTGCTTACCCAAAAAAGTCGCACAAAAAATTGCTTAGGCGCACGTGCGTCTTTTTGTGCGACTTTTGTAAGCAAAAAAAGCTGTTTAAATCCCTTGATATATCTCCCTTATTGCCTTTTAGACAGCGAGATGTAAGTTCCTGATCCAAGCCTACGAGATGTAATTATAGGGTGTATAGACGGCAGCGACCTCCGCTCAGCATGAACGGGCAGGACATTCATCCATATCTTGGCAGGGCTCTGACACTGGTGTAGCGTGCGGTAGTGTGTTTAGCAGACTCCTTTCCTGAGACGCGTCTCGTGTACAGCTCCGGCTTCATATACAGGTCTCCACCTTGGAAATACTGGATGATCTCACTTTCTTTAGTGATTTAAAATGTTCAAGAAGGAAACCTCTCAGAAATACACGTTCTGTCAGATCTGTTCTTCCTATATCCTGTCAGGACACATTTTATTGCTAACTGGCTGAATACCCGGCATTGCCAAGCCTTCCTACCTAAACCAAGGAAAGGCAAAAATTAAGGTCCCCGTCCTCACGTCCCCCACCACACGTCCCCGTCCTCACCTCCCCGTCCTCACTCTCAGGTCCCCGTCCCCGTGCTCGCGTCCTTACGCTCACGTCCCCGTCCTCTCGTCCACGTCCTCACACTCATGTCCCCGTTCTCACGTCCACATCCTCACGCTCACGTCCACGTCCTCACGTCCCTGTCCTCACGCTCACGTCCCCACACTCACGTCCCCGTCCTCACGCTCACGTCCCCGTCCTTACGCTCACGTCCCCGTCCTCACGCCACGCTCACGTCCCCGTCCTCACGCTCACGTCCCCGTCCTCACGCTCACGTCCCCGTCCTCACGTCCCCGTCCTCACGCTCACGTCCCCGTCCTCACGCCACGCTCACGTCCCCGTCCTCACGCCACGCTCACGTCCCCGTCCTTACGCTCACGTCCCCGTCCTCACGCTCACGTCCCTGTCCTCACGCTCACGTCCCTGTCCTCACGTCCCCATCCTCACACTCAAGTCCCCTTATATCTCAGTCCATATATCCCGTCCTCATAATGACTCACATCCCCATTTTCCTCACATCAACTTTTCTCAGCACCTGCTTGGCAGACAGTTAACAGGATGTTTAAAAGTCCCGGACAATCTCTGCAGCCCGAGAGTAACGTGATCAGGAGATGAACAGGAAGTCCTATAGACTACCATGGGACTTCAGACAAAGGGGTAGGTTAGGGTTCATTTAACTCTCCTATATTTTTAGTTGACATATAAGTAATGTGACCAAGTTCCATAAAAATGTGTCAAGCCAAGCTGGACCATACATACAAGCGGATAATGACCTGTGACATGTATTTTTGTCATATGGGCCATTAAAGATAGTTCTGGGCCCACTCCATACCCAGCTTCACCCGACTGCTTTCAGTAGCTCAGGGCTGACACTAATAGTCGGAACAGAGCAATCTCCAACTATCTGCTATTAAAGGGGTGTTCCGGGCAAAAACATCTTATCCCCTATCAAAAGGATAGGGGATAAGATGTCTGATCGCGGGGGGCCCTCTGCTGAGACCCCCTGCAATCTCCCTGCAGCACCCGCATAGAATGCGGGTGCTGCAGGGAGATTGCGGGGGATCTCAGCAGCGGGCCCCCCGCGATCAGACATCTTATCCCCTCTCCTTTGAAAAGGGGATAACATTTTTAGCCCGGAACACCCCTTTAAACATATGAATATGATTCATCATAATGACATCACACAGTTGCGGTTTTTCGGGTTAACAGTCCAAGAGATACCTACTCGAGGTGGGGATAGAAATACATTTCTGTTGCAGAGAGAAACAGAATTGATTCTACGCACTAAAGCTTTGGGTCCTTTGGGCCTGAACACACGGAGCGATTTGAATGTATTTCCACCTGAACGCTGAGTACCATATTTGTATATTGGTCTCGCGGGTATTGTTGTGATTTAATGCATTTATTAATATACACGTTTATAGAGTCCTCCTTCATGTTGCTGACCTAACATTGTTTCAATATTTATAATGTATATAGTCTACTTATAAATATTTTTGCTTAGATACATCTTATGATGTCTTTGAGCAAGGCTTTTTTTCTCATAAAAATAATCACAAAAAAGAGCAAAACATGTAAAAACATTACATGAAAAAAGGAAAAAAAGCAATAAAAGAAATTAAAAAATTATGAAAATAAAATATTGAAACATTGTAACGAAACAAGTAAGCAAGAGTGCAATTTCTGGCATAGTGAACATCAACCTTCTATGAATGTCATGAATTTAGTATAGTTTTTGTATTGTTTTTTGTACTATTTTTTATACTTTCATGTGAATTTGTTCACAGACTGATAACGTTTTGTAATGATTCTGTATAAAAGGTGGAGGTGTTAAAGCCATTGGCCATGATTAAAGGGGTTATCCAGGAAAAAACTTTTTTTTATATATCAACTGGCTCCAGAAAGTTAAACAGATTTGTAAATTACTTCTATTAAAAAATCTTAATCCTTTCAGTACTTATGAGCTTCTGAAGTTAAGGTTGTTCTTTTCTGTCTAAGTGCTCTCTGATGACACCTGTCTCGGGAAACGCCCAGTTTAGAAGCAAATCCCCATAGCAAACCTCTTCTAAACTGGGCGTTTCCCGACACACGTGTGATCAGAGAGCACTTAGACAGAAAAGAACAACCTTAACTTCAGAAGCTCATAAGTACTGAAATGATTAAGATTTTTTAATAGAAGTAATTTACAAATCTGTTCAACTTTCTGAAGCCAGTTGATATATAAAAAAAAAGTTTTTTTCCTGGATAACCCCTTTAAGCGCATGTGAGCGAGAAACGGTCCGCCGGCCACAGTTGTATCATTGACTTGACGGAATAAAACTTTGTGAAACTGCATTACCAGTGCCTCCTCAAGCCTTCTTCCATTTTTCGATTGTTTCTATTGGTCTCTGGAGGATTGAGCATGGATATGAGTTTCAGCAAGTAGTGTCCAGGTGTTGACCCGATATATACTACTACTCCCCCCTACAAAAGGTACGCGGCAGTGCCTCACTCACTATATCTACTATATGGACTGTTAGTAGTAGTCTGCGCATTTGATCTGACTATAAGGTAGGTCGTAGCTAGGTATGCTGCTACTAGAGTTCATAAAATGCTTTAGCTACTATAGCATTTTTACGATGCATTCGCTATATAGTGTTATGCAATGCCATGATGTTTACGTTTCATTACTGTGTGTACACTGCTACAAATTAGCATGCGTATGCTAGATGGCTTCTTATCATTTTCACCTCACAGAGTTGTCGCAAAGCTCTCACTACTATAGCTAACATACCAAGCATACGTTAGTTCGACTACGCATATGCTTTACATTTTTATTTTATGTGCTTACAGCACTATTGCTGATATACCGGCTATTGGTTCTTGTAGCTGACATACTACACGTTACCATAGTATTTGTACACAATCATAGGTTAGCGTCTGTATCTTGTCATTATATACTCAGCATTTAATTTTAACCTTTTTGTCCAAGGGCATGCACTAAAATTATTGTCACTGACACGTCTTCTGCATAATAATATCACTACGCATAAGTGGAATATACATGTCATTCTTCCCACGTCTGCAGGGGATGGCACTGCGTAGTTGTTGTTACTGACACGTCTTCAGAGCAACAATATAATGACACATAGGTGGTTGTATACCCGTCATACCTGCCACGTCTGCAGGGGGATGCACTACGTAGCTGTTGTTACTGACACGCCTTCAGAGCAACAACATCGCAACACATAGGTGGTATTATGCCTGTCACGTCTCCAGGGGGATGCACTGTGCAGTTGTTACTGACACTTCTTCAGAGCAACAACAACACGACACATAGGTGGGTGTATACCTGTCATATCTGTCACGTCTGCTGGGGAATGCACTGAGTAGTTACCCTTCCTGACACAGGTTATAAAGTCATAATTTCATGACACACAGGTGGGGAAAAAATGACCTGCCACGTTTACAGGCACAACGGCCACACAATACCTGTCACATCTACAGACACGATGGTTACTCTAAGACTCATCATGTATACTGACACGAGGGTTAAGTAAAACTTGTCACGTTCACAGGCACAATGGGTGTACAAAGACCTGTCACGTCTACAGGCACGAGGGTAAGTAAAGACCTGTCAAGTTACAGGCATGGTAGTCACACAGAGACCTGTCAATCTACAGGCACGATAGTGACGAAGGGACGTGTCACCTGTAGCAGGTCATCACTCCCGAGACCATTTGTGACTGAATGTTAGCAGTTTGGGGTATTCTGGTAAGGTACTATTTGGGCAACAGGCGTTGTGGCGGCGCAAGATCGTCTGTCAGGTTTTTGGCATATCAGTTTAACTGTTTGATTTTGCCTCTTTTAATAGCTGGGACTGAGAATAGTACTATGTTATGCCTGACAAACATCTATCGGTTCCCTCTTGCCATGACAAGTACATAGGTTAATATGCATATATCAGCTAGTATGTCAGCCGGTCCTGTTCCGGCATCGGACCATTGTCAAGTGGACATGACGACCACAGCTCCCAGCATCAGGTATCGTCTAATGTGGTCGCTAGCCGGCAAAATGCAACCTTCTCTTGATACAGCTTGTGTGTGATATTCCTACTGATTGATTTTTGCCCTCTATAGGCGTGTCCTCGTACGTGGTTAATGGCACACCTCAAACCGCTTGTTAGTTAATGTGTGTATATATATATATATATATATATATATATGTACAAACATCCATTGGCATCAGTTCGTTAGTATGGTCTGTTAAACAGCAATAACGGGAGAAAAGCGGACGCGATTGTGTTAACCACATTGACCCGCTTGTCACATGTCAGTCTTACCATAAAATGCACTGTTTAAAAACAAAAACACCAAAAGTTACAAAATTGCATTTTGTTAAAATATATCCCCAACTAAAGTATATTTTGTTCTTTTACATTTCATGGCAAAATGAAAAGTGTCTTTACGAAGTACTGTTGGGGGCGCACAAACTTTCGCTAGATCGTTTGCAGTCAGCTGTTGGCCACGTATCCTGATTGGCTGATCACTGGCGGTATTGTCTTGTGTAATGGGGCCCTAAGCTTCTGTAAGTCACCTCTAGCGCCATCTTATTTAGTATTGTGCAAAAATCCAACTACTCAGTCCTTCTGCCACCCGAGGTGGACCCCATATGGTCGTCCGGTCCCTCGGAATCTTTATATGGCTATTTCCACTCCCTGCCCCCTATTAAGAACACGTGCTTGTTCTGCCATACTGGGCGCGCATGTGTTTGGGGAAAACAGGAGAAAAGTGTTCGCCCAATACCTATTGAAGGGCGTGCTCACCTTTTTTATCGTCTCTGTCTGTTTTAATATTAAGCGCTGCCGGAGAGCACAGAGCTAACAAAAAGCTAAAGCGCGCGGTGTTATTGTATCCCGTGACACATCAGATTATGAAAAAGAAACAAGAAATGAGCCTAAAGTTACTGTTTCAGTTCATCAACTTTGGGAAATCTGATAAGCCTCCGCGTGCAAAGGACTTCACGGGCCGATGCCAAGTAAGGAAAGGGACTCGGAGTTCAGTGAACCGCCGGCAGAGCTTCTGTATTGCCAGCAGAATAAATCGCTTTCAGCACATAGTGCCCTCTGCCCTCTTTAACCCCTTAAGGACGTAGCTCATTTTGGCCTTAAAGGAGTACTCTGTTGCTAGACATCTTATCCCCTATCCAGAGGATAGGGGATAAGATGTCTGATCGCGGGGGTCTTGTTGCTGCGGTCCCCCGCCATTTCCCGCAGCACCCGGCTTTCTAAACATCTGGTTTCTGCGGCAGTGGTCGTGATGTCATGACCACGCCCCCTTGTGACGCCAAGCCCCTTCATTCATGTCTATGGGAGGGGGCGTGTCAGCCGACACGCCCCCTCCCATAGACATGAATGGAGGTGGTATGACATCATGTAGGGCGTGGCCGTGATCACGATCATGGCCTCCTGCTCCGAGCGTTCTCAACAAACTGTTCCTTTAAGAATACAGACAATTTCAGTTTAGCATTTTAGTTTTTTTCCTCTAAGGCTGGGTTCACACCTCGTTTTGTAACTACTGTTCCCGTATACGGCCCGGCAGGGCTTAATCGCGGCGCCTGCACTCAGCCGTATAGGGGAACCGTATTTAATGCATGTCTATGAGCCGACCGGAGTGAACCGCAGCTAAATAAATAAGGATAAATACGGTTCCCCTATATGGCTGAGACCGGGCGCCGCTATTAACCCCCGTCCCCCCTCCTCCCAGCCGTATACGGTACCCGTAGTTACAAAACGAGGTGTGAACCCAGCATAAGAGGCATAACTCTTTAATTTTTCCACCCACAAATGAGGCTTGTTGTTGTTGTTCTTTTGTGTGGCCAATTGTCCTTTGTAATGACGCCTTTCATTAAACCATAAAATGTTTGTCGAAACAAAACAATATTAATAAGAAAACTGCAATTTTGGAGGAATTCATTATTATGCAGTGCACTTTATAGTAAAACTGGCGTGTTCTCTTTATTCTGTGGGTCAATACGATTAAAACTATCGCCATGTTTACATGCTTTTCTCTCATTTGTTCTGCTTTTTTTTTTTTTTTTTTTTTTTACTTTTAAGCAAAATTTGTATTTTCAAAATTGCCGTACTCTGACACCTAAACCTAAGTTTTTGTCTAATTTTTCCGTATGCGGGGATGTATGAGGGCTTATTTTTCCCTTTGTGTTCTGTGGTTTTTATCGGTACCACGTCTGTGTATACATGACTTTGTAATCACTTTTTTTTTTCCGGGAATGTGATGACTAAAAACAGCATTCCCCCTCCCCCCCCCCCCCCCATTTCATGTCCATCCCCCTTAATATGGTGCTTTTCCCTGTACTACCTCCCCCCCACCCCACCCTTCAATTTTGTCCTCCGAGCAGTCCTGTTATTTTCTTTGCTCTTTGCTTCCTTATTCCGACACAAGCAGCTGGCTGCAGGACCTTCCTGCTCAGCCAATCACTGGCTAAGACAGCACTCTCCTGGAAGTTCCTGTAGCCAGCTGCTTGTGTCGGAATAAGGAAGCGCAGAGAAGACGATGGGACCGCTGGGAAGAGAACGGGATCAATGGGGGTCTGACTGGGGCTAGGTGAGTATAAAGTTGTTTTTCTTAGTGGTGGACTCTGGACGCATGGGAATAGGGTGGGAGGTAGTGGACTCTGGACACATGGGAGTAGGGTGGGAGGTAGTGGACGCTGGACAGATGGGAGTAGGGTGGGAGGTAGTGGACGCTAGACACATATGGGAGTAGGGTGGGTGGTACTGGATGCTGGACACATGGGAGTAGGGTGGGACTTAGTGGACGCTGGACATATATGGGAGTAGGGTGGGAGGTAGTGGACTCTGGACAGATGGGAGTAGGGTGGGAGGTAGTGGACTCTGGACACATGGGAGTAGGGTGGGAGGTAGTGGACGCTGGACACATGGGAGTAGGGTGGGAGGTAGTGGACTCTGGACATATTGGAGTAGGGTGAGAGGTAGTGGACCCTGGACAGATGGGAGTAGGGTGGGAGGTAGTGGACTCTGGACACATGGGAGTAGGGTGGGAGGTAGTGGACGCTGGACACATGGGAGTAGGGTGGGAGGTAGTGGACGCTGGACAGATGGGAGTAGGGTGGGAGGTAGTGAACGCTGGACACATATGGGAGTAGGGTGGGAGGTAGTGGACTC
Source organism: Hyla sarda (assembly GCF_029499605.1). Lineage (NCBI taxonomy): Eukaryota > Metazoa > Chordata > Amphibia > Anura > Hylidae > Hyla > Hyla sarda. The sequence continues at coordinate 9,158,479 of NC_079200.1, read as the reverse complement.
TGGACACATGGGAGTAGGGTGGGAGGTAGTGGACGCTGGACAGATGGGAGTAGGGTGGGAGGTAGTGGACGCTGGACAGATGGGAGTAGGGTGGGAGGTAGTGAACGCTGGACACATATGGGAGTAGGGTAGGAGGTAGTGGACGCTGGACAGATGGGAGTAGGGTGGGAGGTATGGGACTCTGGACTTATTGGAGTAGGGTGAGAGGTAGTGGACGCTGGACACATGGGAGTAGGGTGGGAGGTAGTGGACGCTGGACAGATGGGAGTAGGGTGGGAGGTAGTGGACGCTGGACACATGGGAGTAGGGTGGGAGGTAGTGGACTCTGGACACATGGGAGTAGGGTGGGAGGTAGTGGACGCTGGACAGATGGGAGTAGGGTGGGAGGTAGTGAACGCTGGACACATATGGGAGTAGGGTGGGAGGTAGTGGACGCTGGACACATGGGAGTAGGGTGGGAGGTAGTGGACGCTGGACAGATGGGAGTAGGGTGGGAGGTAGTGGACGCTGGACAGATGGGAGTAGGGTGGGAGGTAGTGGACGCTGGACACATGGGAGTAGGGTGGGAGGTAGTGGACGCTGGGCACATGGGAGTAGGGTGGGAGGTAGTGGACGCTGGACACATGGGAGTAGGGTGGGAGGTAGTGAACGCTGGACACATATGGGAGTAGGGTGGGAGGTAGTGGACGCTGGACACATGGGAGTAGGGTGGGAGGTAGTGGACGCTGGACAGATGGGAGTAGGGTGGGAGGTAGTGGACGCTGGACAGATGGGAGTAGGGTGGGAGGTAGTGGACGCTGGACACATGGGAGTAGGGTGGGAGGTAGTGGACGCTGGGCACATGGGAGTAGGGTGGGAGGTAGTGGACGCTGGACACATGGGAGTAGGGTGGGAGGTAGTGGACGCTGGACACATGGGAGTAGGGTGGGAGGTAGTGGACGCTGGACACATGGGAGTAGGGTGGGAGGTAGTGGACGCTGGACAGATGGGAGTAGGGTGGGAGGTAGTGGACGCTGGACAGATGGGAGTAGGGTGGGAGGTAGTAAACGCTGGACACATATGGGAGTAGGGTGGGAGTTACTGGACGCTGGATACACATTTATCCCCCGTATGTATTTTGTTGCCCTTTTTGTAGTTTGATGCCCCGTATGTAGTTTGATCCCCCCGTGTGTAGATTGATCCCCCTGTGTGTAGATTGATCCCCCTGTGTGTAGATTGATCCCCCTGTGTGTAGATTGATCCCCCTGTGTGTAGATTGATCCCCCGTATCTAGTGACATATAAAGTGAGTCAGTCGCCCCCTGGGATTTGCGATCCATACAAATGATCTACAGAAGAATTGTCTCCGAGCTAATGGTTTTATGTTATGTGCAGAAAATGTAGCATTGTCCATCCCCCCTTTTGTGGCAGGACTTAGGTGCTGTCCTGTTTTATGTTCTTGCCTTTGGTTCCTAAATTTTTCGTCTGACCAAATGGATCCAAAGTGGATTTCGAATTGGCGCATAAAATCCAGTGTTTAAAGATGTGTCAATGTAATTGCCGATACCGATAACATCAAAAATCGTGAATATCGGCCGATAATATCGGCCAAATCGATAATCGGTCGATCCCTATTGGGGACCACTGGTTTAGGAGACAGTCCAGTGAGGCCATGTGATCACCAGGGGATTCGTCTTAAAGGGGCTGTCAAAAAAACTCCTAGAATACAGCAAGACCACACTGTAGGTTAGATTATAGTTGCCTTATATATAGGGAGTCCTTTCTCTGGTTATGGAGCCTGCATTAATGACTTGTCTATACCGTAGTCTTATTATACAGTTTTTATTTGTTGTGTATAGAGATGAGCGAAGTTACAGTGATTTGATTCGTCACAAACTAATTTATGTAGGCTAAAGTCAACAACCGCCGAGCCGAGAAGTTTGTGACGAATCGAATCACCATAACTTGGCTCTTCTCTAGTTGTGTATAATACATAGTTGTGTTTTGTATTTCTCTTCTTTAGCTGTTTCTACACGCCGCCATTCCCTCTCTTGTAGCAGCTGTATTTTTCTATGGCCGGAGCCTTTGCCGGTCAGTTCAGTGGTATTATTACTTTTTTTCCCAGAAAGCTGTAACAATAGAAAGTTGAGTAATCTTCTGAGCTGTAACTTGCTGGCTGTGCAAGCTCACTTCCGTAGGACCAATATTACCCTGATAAAATCAGCTATGTTGCACTGGGGGCTTAACTTCTTAAAGGGGTACTCCACCGAAAAACATTATTATTATTTTTTTTAAATCAACTGGTGCCAGAAACTTAAACAGATTTGTAAATTACTTCTATTTAAAAATCTTAATCCTTCCAGTACTTATCAACTGCTGTTTGTTCCTCAGGAAGTTCTTTTCTTTTAACATTTCCTTTTAGATAGGGTATAAGATGTCTAGGGGCGGAGTACCCCTTCAAGCATATGAATAAGCTCCTCCCCTTTACAAATGTAAATCGCCCCCCTTTTCAGCATTTTATAAATAAAAGAAATGTAAACAAAAAAAAACAAGCATATTTGGTATCACCACATGCGGAATTGACTGAACTTTTAAAATATAATGTTTATTTTCTCAAGCGATAAATAGTGTTAAAGAAAAATACGAGTTTTTTAAGGGGATGATTGGAGGTACCCTTTAGTAACAGCGACTCCTTAATAATGTGAATTCAAAAAAAAAGAATGATGGTGAAATGAAGCCGGTGATAAGAGATCATTGTTCCCACGTCTCATGTGCTGTAGTTACGGTAGAATAATAGTGTCTGCACAGTGTGTGTATTGTCGCCCACAAGATGAATGTTAAGTGAGGACAAAAGACGTTTCCTTAATTACTACTAATAGGAATATCCGAGGCCACCATGTCACCCTGAATAATAATATGTGCAGAGAAACACGTAGGGGAAGAAACGGTAGGAATTCACATCAGGGCATTAAGAGCCGTCCTTGAATGTAAATATGTATAAACACGATTATACACGGCGGCAAATAATATTATGACCGCACTGAAAACACGTTTTATTACACAATAGGAATGAGTGTTGTTTTCTTGTTCGCTAATGTAAATCTTTTTTTATTTTATATTTTATTTTTTTATTTATTTTAAACTTCTCACTAGCGCCGAGGCTCCGCGTAAGTTTATAGCTGGATTTTATTACTGGTGAAATAAACACATTTTTTTTATTGGGGGTTATTTAAAATTAACCCTAATGATGGAGCATTTTTTGTATTTATTTTTTATTTATGTATTTTGAGTGACACCATTTCTGGTGCAGATAACTTTTTAATTGGCTTTTATTAACTCTTTATGCAGTCAAATGTTGGGGGCTGATAATTTGTGCCGTAAGCTGAGTTTTTTTTTTAACCAGTAATATTCAGGTTTTCGGGGATTTGACCGCGCAGGGTCAGGAATGGGATCATTTCAGTGTAATCAATAGTACTGACTATTCCGCACACTCAAATGCCAAATATTATATTATTTATTTACATATTTATTTAGTAATATTTCATATTATTATATTTATTTAGATATATATATATATATATATATATATATATATATATATATTTTCTTTTTTCTTTTTTTTACTTTGGAAAAGTGAGGATTTGAATCTTCATTGTGTGTGTGTGTGTGTGTGTGTGTGTGTGTGTGGGGGGGGTATATTTTTAAACTTTTTTTTTTACACCTTTTGTGCCCCCCTAGGGGCCCTGATATAAGCAGTCTTATGAATTACCTTAAAGGGGTACTCTGGGGCTTAGACATATTATCCCCTATCCAGAGGATGGGGGATAAGATGCCTGAGCACGGGGGGGTCCCACCGCTGGGGACCCCTGTGATCTTGCACACAGCACCCCAGTTAAAATCACTCCCCGAAGCGTGTTCGCTCCGGGTCTGATTACCGGCGACCACAGGGTTGGCGGCGTGTGACGTCATGCCTCCGCCCCCGTGTGACGTCACACTCCGCCCTTCAATGCAAGCTGTCGCGCCCCCTCCCATAGGCTTGCATTGAGGGGCGGAGTGTGACGTTACACAGGGGCGGAGGCGTGATGTCACACGCCGCCCACCCTGTGGTCGCCGGTAATCAGACCCGGAGCGAACACGCTTCGGGGAGTTATTTTAACTGGGGTGCTGCGTGCACGATCACAGGGGTCCCCAGCGGTGGGACCCCCGTGATCAGGCATCTTATCCCCTACCCTTTGGATAGGGGATAAGATGTCTAAGCACTGGAGAGTACCCCTTTAATTTATTTGTTCTTTATTGACACTGAGACCTAGCTAATGCCTCTCCTGCACAAAGCACCTGCTAAACCCTGCCCAAAACCTCCTGTAATTTGTCCTGGTCTCTCTGTTACTAGAGACAGATTTTCTCTGACAACAGGTAGTGGACATCAGATTGCAGGGAAGGGAGACACCTAGTAGTCTTTACTACTGTTTTTCTGGGGAGTTATTCTTATGATGATCAAAACGACAGTGCCTATTTAAACTCTGCAGAACTGAGTATCTGCTACACTTTGTTGGAATAAGAGGGAACATTTGAGAATTGAATTAGAAATAGTCTTATTTGATGATATGCCCCAAATAACGAAAGAACACTGATCTTTTTTTTTTGCAGACAGTTAAGATAAGCAGCGTAACATTTAATATGGCCGCACTTTACTCAAGTCTGGTGTCCCCACGTGGATGTCCGATAAAGAAATCAGCAATAGCCCCTCCCCCTTATGCACCCATAGAACAATAGTTCTTTATATTGTATTATGACTAGGCAGGCGAGGTGGCTTCACAAACTTATACGTGTGCATTCACACACACTAAAGCAGTGATACTCGTCATTACTGTGTTTTCCTACTAGGGTGCCTCCAGCCTGTGGCAAAACTACAACTCCCAGTATGCCTGGACAGCCTTTGGCTCTCCGGGCATGCTGGAAGTTGCAGTTTAGCAACAATGTAACTAATAAGACACAGACAGCTGTATATAGAGTAAACATCCACATGGCAGGGGGAAAAGTTGTATTTGTAGTTTTGCAACAGGTGACCTGGGAATTATGACAACCTCACCCACCAGATCCCTCCTACTAGCTCCCAGACCCCACCCCTTCCAGCTTCATCTGTTATTTCTATGGGATCAGGATATATAGTAGTTATACACCTACCCTCCAGCTCTATCTGTATACTGCTGCTGCTCTCTCAATGGGATCAGGACATATAGTAGTTAAACCCCTCCCCCCAGCTCTATCTATATACTGCTGCTATCTCTATGTGATCAGGATATATGGCCATTATACACCTCCCCTTCCAGCTTCATCTGTTATTTCTATGTGATCAGGATATATAGTAGTTATACACATCCCCTCCAGCTCTATCTGTATACTACTGCTCCCTCTGTGGGATCAGGATGTATAGTAGTTATAAGCCTGGCTCTATTTATATACTGCTGCTATCTGTATGGGTTCAGGATATATGGCAGTTATACACCTTCCCCTCCAGCTCTATCTGTATACTGCTGCTATTTCTATGGGATCAGGATATATAGTAGTTATAAACCTCCCTTCCAGCTCTATCTGTATACTGCTGCTGCTATCTCTATGGGATAAGGATATATGGCAGTTATACATCCCCCTTAGGCTGTGTTTACACGTTGCCTTTTTATGTTTTTTGTTCTTATTTTCCCCAAAAATAGAGATGCACCTCAATTGGGATTATGTTCACAGTGTGAACTGCCCCCAGCCCACTTATGAGTCTAATCATTTCACTAGCAGCCTAATTAGATAGAGGTAAAGTGATCAACCACCACACCCTCAGCCAATGGATGGAAAATTTCATCACTGTGCATTTTTAAAGGGGTACTCCGGGGGAAAACATTTTTTTTTTTTTTTTAATCAACTGGTGCAAGATAGTTACATATATTTATAAATTACTTGTTTCAAAAAAATCTTAATCCTTCCAGTACTTATCACCAAAGGAAGTTCTTTTCCTTTTGAATTTCCTTTCTGTCGGACCACAGTGCTCTCTGCTGACACCACTGTCCATGTCAGGAAGTGTCCAGAGTAGAAGCAAATCCCCCTAGAAAAGCTCTCCTGCTCTGGACAGTTCCTGACATGGACAGAGATGGCAGCAGAGAGCACTGTGGTCAGACAGAAAAATTCAAAAAGATAAGAACTTCCTGTGAACCATACCTCAGCTAATAAGTACTGGAAGGATTAATATTTTTAAATAAAAGTAATTTACAAATATGTTTAACTTTCTGGCACTGGTTGATTAAAAAAAAATATAGAGTACCCCTTTAAGGCCTATCCCATGCCTGACACGTCAGCTGAAAGAGGTAAGCACAAGGTATACACAAGAACCTCTACATCATTCTCTAATAATAGCCTATGCTGCACTATAAAAGCAAAAAAGAAAAATAATTCCCTGAATTCTTCTTTAAAGGGGTACTCCGGTGGAAAACATTTTTTTTTTTAAATCAACTGGTTTTATTTTGGAATTTCTTTTTTGTCTTGTCCACAGTGCTCTCCGCTGACACCTGATGTCCGTCTCAGGAACTATCCAGAGCAGGGGAAAATACCCTATGGAAAACCTATGCTGCTCTGGACAGTTCCTGACACGGACAGAGGTGTCAGCAGAGAGCACGGTGGACAAGACAAAAAAGAAATTCAAAAGGTAAAGAAGTTCCTCTTATACATCTATATCTAAGTTGGTCTTATACATCTATAGATATATATTTTTTTATTTCTATATTTATGAATATATTTATATGAATTTTATGATTTTAAATTTTTTATATATCTTCTGATTCCGTGGATTTACAAGGGCCCTGTGATCCCGGACTATCAGTTGATAGGAATTAATTAATAAACATTTGATATATCTTAACCAACAAGTGTGTTCCTTATCCAAAGACCTTGAGCCTCAAATATCTTTTTTTGTTTAGTACTTCTTTTTCAGACACCTTGGGTACAGGTGTTAGTTTGAGTTGCCCGGGTCATTATAGTGAAACTTTCCGCAGGAGCCTCTCCGCTCTTTACTAATTTACAAATCTGTTTAACTTTCTGGCACCAGTTGATTTAAAAATAAATAAATAAATAAAAAATTTCCACCGGAGTACCCCTTTAAAGAAGAATTCAGGGGATTTTTTGCTTTTATAGTACAGCATAGGCTAATTTTAGAGAATGATGTAGAGGTTCTTGTGTATACATTGTGCTTACCTCTTTCTGCTG